>NW_028153898.1:167500-175000 GCF_964211835.1 Anser anser | reverse complement strand
CCTTAACCCTAAACCCTAACCCTAGCCTGAACCCTAGCCCTAGACCTAACCATAACCCTAATCCAAACCCTAAACCTAGCCCTAACCCTAACTCTAACCCTAGCGCTCACCCTAAACCTAACCCTATCCCTAAACCTTAAACTAACCCTAACCCTAACCCTAACCCTAACCCTAACCCTAACCCTAAGCCTAACCCTACACCAAACTCTAAACCCTAACCCTAACCATACCCCTACCGCTAACCCTAACCCCTAACCCCTAACCCCTAATGCCTAACCACTAACCCTTAACCCCTAAACTCTAACCGTAACCATAACGCTAACCCTAACCCTAACCCTAACTCTAACCCTAACCGAGCGGATCTAACCCTAACCCTAAACCTAACCCTAACCCTAACCCTAACCCTAACCCTAACCCTAACCCTAACCCTAACCCTAACCCTAACCCTAACCCTAACCCTAACCCTAACCCTAACCCTAACCCTAACCCTAACCCAAGCGGATCTAACCCTAACCCTAACCCTAACCCTAACCCTAACCCTAACCCTAACCCTAACCCTAACCCTAACCCTAACCCTAACCCTAACCCTAACCCTAACCCTAACCCTAACCCTAACCCCTGACCCTAACCCTAACCCTAACCCTAACCCTAACCCTAACCCTAACCCTAAACCTAACCCTAACCCTAACCCTAACCCTAACCCTAACCCTAACCCTAACCCTAATGGCGGATCTAACCCTAACCCTAACCCTAACCCTAACCCTAACCCTAACCCTAACCCTAACCCTAACCCTAACCCTAACCCTAACCCTAACCCTAACCCTAACCCTAACCCTAACCCTAACCCTAAGCCTAACCCTACGCCAAACTCTAAACCCTAACCCTAACCACACCCCTACCGCTAACCCTAACCCCTAACCCCTAACCCCTAATGCCTAACCACTAACCCTTAACCCCTAAACTCTAACCGTAACCATAACGCTAACCCTAACCCTAACCCTAACCCTAACCCTAACCGAGCGGATCTAACCCTAACCCTAACCCTAACCCTAACCCTAACCCTAACCCTAACCCTAACCCTAACCCTAACCCTAACCCTAACCCTAACCCTAACCCTAACCCTAACCCTAACCCTAACCCTAACCCTAACCCTAACCCTAACCCTAACCCAAGCGGATCTAACACTAAACCTAACCCTAACCCTAACCCTAACCCTAACCCTAACCCTAACCCTAACCCTAACCCTAACCCTAACCCTAACCCTAACCCTAATGGCGGATCTAACCCTAACCCTAACCCTAACCCTAACCCTAACCCTAACCCTAACCCTAACCCTAACCCTAACCCTAACCCTAACCCTAACCCTAACCCTAACCCTAACCCTAACCCTAACCCTAACCCTAACCCTAACCCTAACCCTAAACCCTAAACCCTAACCCATAACCCTAACCCTAACCCTAAACCTAACCCTAACCCTAACCCTAACCCTAACCCTAACCCTAACCCCTAACCCTAACCCTAACCCCTACCCCTAACCCTAACAGTAAACCCTAACCCTAACCCTAACCCTAACCCTAACCCTAACCCTAACCCTAACCCTAACCCACTAACCCTACCCCTAACCCTCTAACCCTAACCCTAACCCTAACACTAATCCTAACCCTAACCCTAACCCTAACCCTAACCCTAGCCGTAACCCTAACCCTAACCCTAACCCTTTCTGCCATCAAAAAGTGGTCTCAGCGGAAGCCTTTGGGTACACCTGAACTCCCTGGGGGAACCTTTACGCAACCGCACACTCAACAGGACTCTGCGTCTTCACTCTTTCCTAACAACCCTAAACATAACCCTAACCGCAACAAGAAGCTGAACCCGAGTTAGACCCGAAAAAACACGTACGGTGCCACTTTCTGCCATCAAAAAGTGCTCTCAGCGGAAGCCTTTGGGTACACCTGAACTCCCTGGGGGAGCCTTTACGCAACCCCACACTCAACAGGACTCTGCGTCTTCACTCTTTCCAAACAACCCTAAACATAAGCCTAACCGGAACAAGAAACTGAACCCGAGTTAGACCCGAAAAAACACGTACGGTGCCACTTTCTGCCATCAAAAAGTGTTCTCAGCGGAAGCCTTTGGGTACACCTGAACTCCCTGGGGGAGCCTTTACGCAACCCCACACTCAACAGGACTCTGCGTCTTCACTCTTTCCTAACAACCCTAAACATAACCCTAACCGCAACAAGAAGCTCAACCCGAGTTAGACCCGAAAAAACACGTACGGTGCCACTTTCTGCCATCCAAAAGTGCTCTCAGCGGAAGCCTTTGGGTACACCTGAATTCCCTGGGGGAGCCTTTACGCAACCCCACACTCAACAGGACTCTGCGCCTTCACTCTTTCCTAACAACCCTAAACATACCCCTCACCAGAACAAGAAGCTCAACCCGAGTTAGACCCGAAAAAACACGTACGGTGCCACTTTCTGCCATCAAAAAGTGCTCTCAGCGGAAGCCTTTGGGTACACCTGAACTCCCTGGGGGAGCCTTTACGCAACCCCACACTCAACAGGACTCTGCGTCTTCACTCTTTCCTAACAACCCTAAACATAACCCTTACCGCAACAAGAAGCTGAACCCGAGTTAGACCCGAAAAAACACGTACGGTGCCACTTTCTGCCATCAAAAAGTGCTCTCAGCGGAAGCCTTTGGGTACACCTGAACTCCCTGGGGGAGCCTTTACGCAACCCCACACTCAACAGGACTCTGCGTCTTCACTCTTTCCTAACAACCCTAAACATAACCCTAACCGCAACAAGAAGCTGAACCCGAGTTAGACCCGAAAAAACACGTACGGTGCCACTTTCTGCCGTCCAAAAGTGCTCTCAGCGGAAGCCTTTGGGTACACCTGAACTCCCTGGGGGAGCCTTTACGCAACCCCACACTCAACAGGACTCTGCGTCTTCACTCTTTCCTAACAACCCTAAACATAACCCTAACCGCAACAAGAAGCTGAACCCGAGTTAGACCCGAAAAAACACGTACGGTGCCACTTTCTGCCATCAAAAAGTGCTCTCAGCGGAAGCCTTTGGGTACACCTGAACTCCCTGGGGGAGCCTTTACGCAACCCCACACTCAACAGGACTCTGCGTCTTCACTCTTTCCTAACAACCCTAAACATAACCCTAACCGCAACAAGAAGCTGAACCCGAGTTAGACCCGAAAAAACACGTACGGTGCCACTTTCTGCCATCAAAAAGTGCTCTCAGCGGAAGCCTTTGGGTACACCTGAACTCCCTGGGGGAGCCTTTACGCAACCCCACACTCAACAGGACTCTGCGTCTTCACTCTTTCCTAACAACCCTAAACATAACCCTAACCGCAACAAGAAGCTGAACCCGAGTTAGACCCGAAAAAACACGTACGGTGCCACTTTCTGCCATCAAAAAGTGCTCTCAGCGGAAGCCTTTGGGTACACCTGACCTCCCTGGGGGAGCCTTTACGCAACCCCACACTCAACAGGACTCTGCGTCTTCACTCTTTCCTAACAACCCTAAACATAACCCTAACCGGAACAAGAAGCTGAACCCGAGTTAGACCCGAAAAAACACGTACGGTGCCACTTTCTGCCATACAAAAGTGCTCTCAGCGGAAGCCTTTGGGTACACCTGAACTCCCTGGGGGAGCCTTTACGCAACCCCACACTCAACAGGACTCTGCGTCTTCACTCTTTCCTAACAACCCTAAACATAACCCTAACCGCAACAAGAAGCTGAACCTGAGTTAGACCCGAAAAAACACGTACGGTGCCACTTTCTGCCATCAAAAAGTGCTCTCAGCGGAAGCCTTTGGGTACACCTGAACTCCCTGGGGGAGCCTTTACGCAACCCCACACTCAACAGGACTCTGTGTCTTCACTCTTTCCTAACAACCCTAAACATAACCCTAACCGGAACAAGAAGCTCAACCCGAGTTAGACCCGAAAAAACACGTACGGTGCCACTTTCTGCCATCCAAAAGTGCTCTCAGCGGAAGCCTTTGGGTACACCTGAACTCCCTGGGGGAGCCTTTACGCAACCCCACACTCAACAGGACTCTGCGTCTTCACTCTTTCCTAACAACCCTAAACATAACCCTAACCGCAACAAGAAGCTCAACCCGAGTTAGACCCGAAAAAACACGTACGGTGCCACTTTCTGCCATCAAAAAGTGCTCTCAGCGGAAGCCTTTGGGTACACCTGAACTCCCTGGGGGAGCCTTTACGCAACCCCACACTCAACAGGACTCTGCGTCTTCACTCTTTCCTAACAACCCTAAACATAAGCCTAACCGGAACAAGAAACTGAACCCGAGTTAGACCCGAAAAAACACGTACGGTGCCACTTTCTGCCGTCCAAAAGTGCTCTCAGCGGAAGCCTTTGGGTACACCTGAACTCCCTGGGGGAGCCTTTACGCAACCCCACACTCAACAGGACTCTGCGTCTTCACTCTTTCCTAACAACCCTAAACATAAGCCTAACCGCAACAAGAAGCTGAACCCGAGTTAGACCCGAAAAAACACGTACGGTGCCACTTTCTGCCATCAAAAAGTGCTCTCAGCGGAAGCCTTTGGGTACACCTGAACTCCCTGGGGGAGCCTTTACGCAACCCCACACTCAACAGGACTCTGCGTCTTCACTCTTTCCTAACAACCTTAAACATAACCCTAACCGGAACAAGAAGCTCAACCCGAGTTAGACCCGAAAAAACACGTACGGTGCCACTTTCTGCCATCCAAAAGTGCTCTCAGCGGAAGCCTTTGGGTACACCTGAACTCCCTGGGGGAGCCTTTACGCAACCCCACACTCAACAGGACTCTGCGTCTTCACTCTTTCCTAACAACCCTAAACATAACCCTAACCGCAACAAGAAGCTCAACCCGAGTTAGACCCGAAAAAACACGTACGGTGCCACTTTCTGCCATCAAAAAGTGCTCTCAGCGGAAGCCTTTGGGTACACCTGAACTCCCTGGGGGAGCCTTTACGCAACCCCACACTCAACAGGACTCTGCGTCTTCACTCTTTCCTAACAACCCTAAACATAACCCTAACCGCAACAAGAAGCTCAACCCGAGTTAGACCCGAAAAAACACGTACGGTGCCACTTTCTGCCGTCCAAAAGTGCTCTCAGCGGAAGCCTTTGGGTACACCTGAACTCCCTGGGGGAGCCTTTACGCAACCCCACACTCAACAGGACTCTGCGTCTTCACTCTTTCCTAACAACCCTAAACATAACCCTAACCGCAACAAGAAGCTCAACCCGAGTTAGACCCGAAAAAACACGTACGGTGCCACTTTCTGCCATCAAAAAGTGCTCTCAGCGGAAGCCTTTGGGTACACCTGAACTCCCTGGGGGAGCCTTTACGCAACCCCACACTCAACAGGACTCTGCGTCTTCACTCTTTCCTAACAACCCTAAACATAACCCTAACCGCAACAAGAAGCTGAACCCGAGTTAGACCCGAAAAAACACGTACGGTGCCACTTTCTGCCATCCAAAAGTGCTCTCAGCGGAAGCCTTTGGGTACACCTGAACTCCCTGGGGGAGCCTTTACGCAACCCCACACTCAACAGGACTCTGCGTCTTCACTCTTTCCTAACAACCCTAAACATAACCCTAACCGCAACAAGAAGCTCAACCCGAGTTAGACCCGAAAAAACACGTACGGTGCCACTTTCTGCCATCAAAAAGTGCTCTCAGCGGAAGCCTTTGGGTACACCTGAACTCCCTGGGGGAGCCTTTACGCAACCCCACACTCAACAGGACTCTGCGTCTTCACTCTTTCCTAACAACCCTAAACATAAGCCTAACCGTAACAAGAAACTGAACCCGAGTTAGACCCGAAAAAACACGTACGGTGCCACTTTCTGCCGTCCAAAAGTGCTCTCAGCGGAAGCCTTTGGGTACACCTGAACTCCCTGGGGGAGCCTTTACGCAACCCCACACTCAACAGGACTCTGCGTCTTCACTCTTTCCTAACAACCCTAAACATAACCCTAACCGCAACAAGAAGCTCAACCCGAGTTAGACCCGAAAAAACACGTACGGTGCCACTTTCTGCCATCAAAAAGTGCTCTCAGCGGAAGCCTTTGGGTACACCTGAACTCCCTGGGGGAGCCTTTACGCAACCCCACACTCAACAGGACTCTGCGTCTTCACTCTTTCCTAACAACCCTAAACATAACCCTAACCGCAACAAGAAGCTGAACCCGAGTTAGACCCGAAAAAACACGTACGGTGCCACTTTCTGCCATCCAAAAGTGCTCTCAGCGGAAGCCTTTGGGTACACCTGAACTCCCTGGGGGAGCCTTTACGCAACCCCACACTCAACAGGACTCTGCGTCTTCACTCTTTCCTAACAACCCTAAACATAAGCCTAACCGCAACAAGAAGCTGAACCCGAGTTAGACCCGAAAAAACACGTACGGTGCCACTTTCTGCCATCAAAAAGTGCTCTCAGCGGAAGCCTTTGGGTACACCTGAACTCCCTGGGGGAGCCTTTACGCAACCCCACACTCAACAGGACTCTGCATCTTCACTCTTTCCTAACAACCCTAAACATAACCCTAACCGCAACAAGAAGCTGAACCCAAGTTAGACCCGAAAAAACACGTACGGTGCCACTTTCTGCCATCAAAAGTGCTCTCAGTGGAAGCCTTTGGGTACACCTGAACTCCCTGGGGGAGCCTTTACGCAACCCCACACTCAACAGGACTCTGCGTCTTCACTCTTTCCTAACAACCTTAAACATAACCCTAACCGGAACAAGAAGCTCAACCCGAGTTAGACCCGAAAAAACACGTACGGTGCCACTTTCTGCCATCAAAAAGTGCTCTCAGCGGAAGCCTTTGGGTACACCTGAACTCCCTGGGGGAGCCTTTACGCAACCCCACACTCAACAGGACTCTGCGTCTTCACTCTTTCCTAACAACCCTAAACATAACCCTAACCGCAACAAGAAGCTCAACCCGAGTTAGACCCGAAAAAACACGTACGGTGCCACTTTCTGCCATCAAAAAGTGCTCTCAGCGGAAGCCTTTGGGTACACCTGAACTCCCTGGGGGAGCCTTTACGCAACCCCACACTCAACAGGACTCTGCGTCTTCACTCTTTCCTAACAACCCTAAACATAACCCTAACCGCAACAAGAAGCTCAACCCGAGTTAGACCCGAAAAAACACGTACGGTGCCACTTTCTGCCATCAAAAAGTGCTCTCAGCGGAAGCCTTTGGGTACACCTGAACTCCCTGGGGGAGCCTTTACGCAACCCCACACTCAACAGGACTCTGCGTCTTCACTCTTTCCTAACAACCCTAAACATAACCCTAACCGCAACAAGAAGCTCAACCCGAGTTAGACCCGAAAAAACACGTACGGTGCCACTTTCTGCCATCAAAAAGTGCTCTCAGCGGAAGCCTTTGGGTACACCTGAACTCCCTGGGGGAGCCTTTACGCAACCCCACACTC
>NW_028153898.1:132500-162500 GCF_964211835.1 Anser anser | reverse complement strand
CTGGGGGAGCCTTTACGCAACCCCACACTCAACAGGACTCTGCGTCTTCACTCTTTCCTAACAACCCTAAATATAACCCTAACCGGAACAAGAAGCTGAACCCGAGTTAGACCCGAAAAAACACGTACGGTGCCACTTTCTGCCATCAAAAAGTGCTCTCAGCGGAAGCCTTTGGGTACACCTGAACTCCCTGGGGGAGCCTTTACGCAACCCCACACTCAACAGGACTCTGCGTCTTCACTCTTTCCTAACAACCCTAAACATAACCCTAACCGCAACAAGAAGCTCAACCCGAGTTAGACCCGAAAAAACACGTACGGTGCCACTTTCTGCCATCAAAAAGTGCTCTCAGCGGAAGCCTTTGGGTACACCTGAACTCCCTGGGGGAGCCTTTACGCAACCCCACACTCAACAGGACTCTGCGTCTTCACTCTTTCCTAACAACCCTAAACATAACCCTAACCGCAACAAGAAGCTGAACCCGAGTTAGACCCGAAAAAACACGTACAGTGCCACTTTCTGCCATCAAAAAGTGCTCTCAGCGGAAGCCTTTGGGTACACCTGAACTCCCTGGGGGAGCCTTTACGCAACCCCACACTCAACAGGACTCTGCGTCTTCACTCTTTCCTAACAACCCTAAACATAACCCTAACCGCAACAAGAAGCTGAACCCGAGTTAGACCCGAAAAAACACGTACGGTGCCACTTTCTGCCATCAAAAAGTGCTCTCAGCGGAAGCCTTTGGGTACACCTGAACTCCCTGGGGGAGCCTTTACGCAACCCCACACTCAACAGGACTCTGCGTCTTCACTCTTTCCTAACAACCCTAAACATAACCCTAACCGCAACAAGAAGCTGAACCCGAGTTAGACCCGAAAAAACACGTACGGTGCCACTTTCTGCCATCCAAAAGTGCTCTCAGCGGAAGCCTTTGGGTACACCTGAACTCCCTGGGGGAGCCTTTACGCAACCCCACACTCAACAGGACTCTGCGTCTTCACTCTTTCCTAACAACCCTAAACATAACCCTAACCGCAACAAGAAGCTGAACCCGAGTTAGACCCGAAAAAACACGTATGGTGCCACTTTCTGCCATCAAAAAGTGCTCTCAGCGGAAGCCTTTGGGTACACCTGAACTCCCTGGGGGAGCCTTTACGCAACCCCACACTCAACAGGACTCTGCGTCTTCACTCTTTCCTAACAACCCTAAACATAACCCTAACCGCAACAAGAAGCTCAACCCGAGTTAGACCCGAAAAAACACGTACGGTGCCACTTTCTGCCATCAAAAAGTGCTCTCAGCGGAAGCCTTTCGGTACACCTAAACTCCCTGGGGGAGCCTTTACGCAACCCCACACTCAACAGGACTCTGCGTCTTCACTCTTTCCTAACAACCCTAAACATAACCCTAACCGCAACAAGAAGCTGAACCCGAGTTAGACCCGAAAAAACACGTACGGTGCCACTTTCTGCCATCAAAAAGTGCTCTCAGCGGAAGCCTTTGGGTACACCTGAACTCCCTGGGGGAGCCTTTACGCAACCCCACACTCAACAGGACTCTGCGTCTTCACTCTTTCCTAACAACCCTAAACATAACCCTAACCGGAACAAGAAGCTCAACCCGAGTTAGACCCGAAAAAACACGTACGGTGCCACTTTCTGCCATCAAAAAGTGCTCTCAGCGGAAGCCTTTCGGTACACCTGAACTCCCTGGAGGAGCCTTTACGCAACCCCACACTCAACAGGACTCTGCGTCTTCACTCTTTCCTAACAACCCTAAACATAACCCTAACCGCAACAAGAAGCTGAACCCGAGTTAGACCCGAAAAAACACGTACGGTGCCACTTTCTGCCGTCAAAAAGTGCTCTCAGCGGAAGCCTTTGGGTACACCTGAACTCCCTGGGGGAGCCTTTACGCAACCCCACACTCAACAGGACTCTGCGTCTTCACTCTTTCCTAACAACCCTAAACATAAGCCTAACCGCAACAAGAAGCTGAACCCGAGTTAGACCCGAAAAAACACGTACGGTGCCACTTTCTGCCATCAAAAAGTGCTCTCAGCGGAAGCCTTTGGGTACACCTGAACTCCCTGGGGGAGCCTTTACGCAACCCCACACTCAACAGGACTCTGCGTCTTCACTCTTTCCTAACAACCCTAAACATAACCCTAACCGCAACAAGAAGCTCAACCCGAGATAGACCCGAAAAAACACGTACGGTGCCACTTTCTGCCATCAAAAAGTGCTCTCAGCGGAAGCCTTTGGGTACACCTGAACTCCCTGGGGGAGCCTTTACGCAACCCCACACTCAACAGGACTCTGCGTCTTCACTCTTTCCTAACAACCCTAAACATAACCCTAACCGCAACAAGAAGCTGAACCCGAGTTAGACCCGAAAAAACACGTACAGTGCCACTTTCTGCCATCAAAAAGTGCTCTCAGCGGAAGCCTTTGGGTACACCTGAACTCCCTGGGGGAGCCTTTACGCAACCCCACACTCAACAGGACTCTGCGTCTTCACTCTTTCCTAACAACCCTAAACATAACCCTAACCGCAACAAGAAGCTGAACCCGAGTTAGACCCGAAAAAACACGTACGGTGCCACTTTCTGCCATCCAAAAGTGCTCTCAGCGGAAGCCTTTGGGTACACCTGAACTCCCTGGGGGAGCCTTTACGCAACCCCACACTCAACAGGACTCTGCGTCTTCACTCTTTCCTAACAACCCTAAACATAACCCTAACCGCAACAAGAAGCTGAACCCGAGTTAGACCCGAAAAAACACGTACGGTGCCACTTTCTGCCATCCAAAAGTGCTCTCAGCGGAAGCCTTTGGGTACACCTGAACTCCCTGGGGGAGCCTTTACGCAACCCCACACTCAACAGGACTCTGCGTCTTCACTCTTTCCTAACAACCCTAAACATAACCCTAACCGCAACAAGAAGCTGAACCCGAGTTAGACCCGAAAAAACACGTATGGTGCCACTTTCTGCCATCAAAAAGTGCTCTCAGCGGAAGCCTTTGGGTACACCTGAACTCCCTGGGGGAGCCTTTACGCAACCCCACACTCAACAGGACTCTGCGTCTTCACTCTTTCCTAACAACCCTAAACATAACCCTAACCGCAACAAGAAGCTCAACCCGAGTTAGACCCGAAAAAACACGTACGGTGCCACTTTCTGCCATCAAAAAGTGCTCTCAGCGGAAGCCTTTCGGTACACCTAAACTCCCTGGGGGAGCCTTTACGCAACCCCACACTCAACAGGACTCTGCGTCTTCACTCTTTCCTAACAACCCTAAACATAACCCTAACCGCAACAAGAAGCTGAACCCGAGTTAGACCCGAAAAAACACGTACGGTGCCACTTTCTGCCATCAAAAAGTGCTCTCAGCGGAAGCCTTTGGGTACACCTGAACTCCCTGGGGGAGCCTTTACGCAACCCCACACTCAACAGGACTCTGCGCCTTCACTCTTTCCTAACAACCCTAAACATAACCCTAACCGGAACAAGAAGCTCAACCCGAGTTAGACCCGAAAAAACACGTACGGTGCCACTTTCTGCCATCAAAAAGTGCTCTCAGCGGAAGCCTTTGGGTACACCTGAACTCCCTGGGGGAGCCTTTACGCAACCCCACACTCAACAGGACTCTGCGTCTTCACTCTTTCCTAACAACCCTAAACATAACCCTAACCGCAACAAGAAGCTCAACCCGAGTTAGACCCGAAAAAACACGTACGGTGCCACTTTCTGCCGTCAAAAAGTGCTCTCAGCGGAAGCCTTTGGGTACACCTGAACTCCCTGGGGGAGCCTTTACGCAACCCCACACTCAACAGGACTCTGCGTCTTCACTCTTTCCTAACAACCCTAAACATAACCCTAACCGGAACAAGAAGCTGAACCCGAGTTAGACCCGAAAAAACACGTACGGTGCCACTTTCTGCCATCAAAAAGTGCTCTCAGCGGAAGCCTTTGGGTACACCTGAACTCCCTGGGGGAGCCTTTACGCAACCCCACACTCAACAGGACTCTGCGTCTTCACTCTTTCCTAACAACCCTAAACATAACCCTAACCGCAACAAGAAGCTCAACCCGAGATAGACCCGAAAAAACACGTACGGTGCCACTTTCTGCCATCAAAAAGTGCTCTCAGCGGAAGCCTTTGGGTACACCTGAACTCCCTGGGGGAGCCTTTACGCAACCCCACACTCAACAGGACTCTGCGTCTTCACTCTTTCCTAACAACCCTAAACATAACCCTAACCGCAACAAGAAGCTGAACCCGAGTTAGACCCGAAAAAACACGTACGGTGCCACTTTCTGCCATCAAAAAGTGCTCTCAGCGGAAGCCTTTCGGTACACCTGAACTCCCTGGAGGAGCCTTTACGCAACCCCACACTCAACAGGACTCTGCGTCTTCACTCTTTCCTAACAACCCTAAACATAACCCTAACCGCAACAAGAAGCTCAACCCGAGTTAGACCCGAAAAAACACGTACGGTGCCACTTTCTGCCGTCAAAAAGTGCTCTCAGCGGAAGCCTTTGGGTACACCTGAACTCCCTGGGGGAGCCTTTACGCAACCCCACACTCAACAGGACTCTGCGTCTTCACTCTTTCCTAACAACCCTAAACATAACCCTAACCGGAACAAGAAGATGAACCCGAGTTAGACCCGAAAAAACACGTACGGTGCCACTTTCTGCCATCAAAAAGTGCTCTCAGCGGAAGCCTTTGGGTACACCTGAACTCCCTGGGGGAGCCTTTACGCAACCCCACACTCAACAGGACTCTGCGTCTTCACTCTTTCCTAACAACCCTAAACATAACCCTAACCGCAACAAGAAGCTCAACCCGAGATAGACCCGAAAAAACACGTACGGTGCCACTTTCTGCCATCAAAAAGTGCTCTCAGCGGAAGCCTTTGGGTACACCTGAACTCCCTGGGGGAGCCTTTACGCAACCCCACACTCAACAGGACTCTGCGTCTTCACTCTTTCCTAACAACCCTAAACATAACCCTAACCGCAACAAGAAGCTGAACCCGAGTTAGACCCGAAAAAACACGTACGGTGCCACTTTCTGCCATCAAAAAGTGCTCTCAGCGGAAGCCTTTCGGTACACCTGAACTCCCTGGAGGAGCCTTTACGCAACCCCACACTCAACAGGACTCTGCGTCTTCACTCTTTCCTAACAACCCTAAACATAACCCTAACCGCAACAAGAAGCTCAACCCGAGTTAGACCCGAAAAAACACGTACGGTGCCACTTTCTGCCATCCAAAAGTGCTCTCAGCGGAAGCCTTTGGGTACACCTGAACTCCCTGGGGGAGCCTTTACGCAACCCCACACTCAACAGGACTCTGCGTCTTCACTCTTTCCTAACAACCCTAAACATAACCCTAACCGCAACAAGAAGCTGAACCCGAGTTAGACCCGAAAAAACACGTACGGTGCCACTTTCTGCCATCAAAAAGTGCTCTCAGCGGAAGCCTTTGGGTACACCTGAACTCCCTGGGGGAGCCTTTACGCAACCCCACACTCAACAGGACTCTGCGTCTTCACTCTTTCCTAACAACCCTAAATATAACCCTAACCGGAACAAGAAGCTGAACCCGAGTTAGACCCGAAAAAACACGTACGGTGCCACTTTCTGCCATCAAAAAGTGCTTTCAGCGGAAGCCTTTGGGTACACCTGAACTCCCTGGGGGAGCCTTTACGCAACCCCACACTCAACAGGACTCTGCGTCTTCACTCTTTCCTAACAACCCTAAACATAACCCTAACCGCAACAAGAAGGTGAACCCGAGTTAGACCCGAAAAAACACGTACGGTGCCACTTTCTGCCATCAAAAAGTGCTCTCAGCGGAAGCCTTTGGGTACACCTGACCTCCCTGGGGGAGCCTTTACGCAACCCCACACTCAACAGGACTCTGCGTCTTCACTCTTTCCTAACAACCCTAAACATAACCCTAACCGCAACAAGAAGCTGAACCCGAGTTAGACCCGAAAAAACACGTACGGTGCCACTTTCTGCCATCAAAAAGTGCTCTCAGCGGAAGCCTTTGGGTACACCTGAACTCCCTGGGGGAGCCTTTACGCAACCCCACACTCAACAGGACTCTGCGTCTTCACTCTTTCCTAACAACCCTAAACATAACCCTAACCGCAACAAGAAGCTGAACCCGAGTTAGACCCGAAAAAACACGTACGGTGCCACTTTCTGCCGTCAAAAAGTGCTCTCAGCGGAAGCCTTTGGGTACACCTGAATTCCCTGGGGGAGCCTTTACGCAACCCCACACTCAACAGGACTCTGCGTCTTCACTCTTTCCTAACAACCCTAAACATAACCCTAACCGCAACAAGAAGCTCAACCCGAGTTAGACCCGAAAAAACACGTACGGTGCCACTTTCTGCCATCAAAAAGTGCTCTCAGCGGAAGCCTTTCGGTACACCTGAACTCCCTGGAGGAGCCTTTACGCAACCCCACACTCAACAGGACTCTGCGTCTTCACTCTTTCCTAACAACCCTAAACATAACCCTAACCGCAACAAGAAGTTGAACCCGAGTTAGACCCGAAAAAACACGTACGGTGCCACTTTCTGCCGTCAAAAAGTGCTCTCAGCGGAAGCCTTTGGGTACACCTGAACTCCCTGGGGGAGCCTTTACGCAACCCCACACTCAACAGGACTCTGCGTCTTCACTCTTTCCTAACAACCCTAAACATAACCCTAACCGCAACAAGAAGCTGAACCCGAGTTAGACCCGAAAAAACACGTACGGTGCCACTTTCTGCCATCAAAAAGTGCTCTCAGCGGAAGCCTTTGGGTACACCTGAACTCCCTGGGAGAGCCTTTACGCAACCCCACACTCAACAGGACTCTGCGTCTTCACTCTTTCCTAACAACCCTAAACATAACCCTAACCGCAACAAGAAGCTGAACCCGAGTTAGACCCGAAAAAACACGTACGGTGCCACTTTCTGCCGTCCAAAAGTGCTCTCAGCGGAAGCCTTTGGGTACACCTGAACTCCCTGGGGGAGCCTTTACGCAACCCCACACTCAACAGGACTCTGCGTCTTCACTCTTTCCTAACAACCCTAAACATAACCCTAACCACAACAAGAAGCTCAACCCGAGTTAGACCCGAAAAAACACGTACGGTGCCACTTTCTGCCATCAAAAAGTGCTCTCAGCGGAAGCCTTTGGGTACACCTGAACTCCCTGGGGGAGCCTTTACGCAACCCCACACTCAACAGGACTCTGCGTCTTCACTCCTTCCTAACAACCCTAAACATAACCCTAACCGCAACAAGAAGCTGAACCCGAGTTAGACCCGAAAAAACACGTACGGTGCCACTTTCTGCCATCAAAAAGTGCTCTCAGCGGAAGCCTTTGGGTACACCTGAACTCCCTGGGGGAGCCTTTACGCAACCCCACACTCAACAGGACTCTGCGTCTTCACTCTTTCCTAACAACCCTAAACATAACCCTAACCGCAACAAGAAGCTCAACCCGAGTTAGACCCGAAAAAACACGTACGGTGCCACTTTCTGCCATCCAAAAGTGCTCTCAGCGGAAGCCTTTGGGTACACCTGAACTCCCTGGGGGAGCCTTTACGCAACCCCACACTCAACAGGACTCTGCGTCTTCACTCTTTCCTAACAACCCTAAACATAACCCTAACCGCAACAAGAAGCTGAACCCGAGTTAGACCCGAAAAAACACGTACGGTGCCACTTTCTGCCATCAAAAAGTGCTCTCAGCGGAAGCCTTTGGGTACACCTGAACTCCCTGGGGGAGCCTTTACGCAACCCCACACTCAACAGGACTCTGCGTCTTCACTCTTTCCTAACAACCCTAAACATAACCCTAACCGCAACAAGAAGCTGAACCCGAGTTAGACCCGAAAAAACACGTACGGTGCCACTTTCTGCCATCCAAAAGTGCTCTCAGCGGAAGCCTTTGGGTACACCTGAACTCCCTGGGGGAGCCTTTACGCAACCCCACACTCAACAGGACTCTGCGTCTTCACTCTTTCCTAACAACCCTAAACATAACCCTAACCGCAACAAGAAGCTGAACCCGAGTTAGACCCGAAAAAACACGTACGGTGCCACTTTCTGCCATCAAAAAGTGCTCTCAGCGGAAGCCTTTGGGTACACCTGAACTCCCTGGGGGAGCCTTTACGCAACCCCACACTCAACAGGACTCTGCGTCTTCACTCTTTCCTAACAACCCTAAACATAACCCTAACCGCAACAAGAAGCTGAACCCGAGTTAGACCCGAAAAAACACGTACGGTGCCACTTTCTGCCATCAAAAAGTGCTCTCAGCGGAAGCCTTTGGGTACACCTGAACTCCCTGGGGGAGCCTTTACGCAACCCCACACTCAACAGGACTCTGCGTCTTCACTCTTTCCTAACAACCCTAAACATAACCCTAACCGCAACAAGAAGCTGAACCCGAGTTAGACCCGAAAAAACACGTACGGTGCCACTTTCTGCCATCAAAAAGTGCTCTCAGCGGAAGCCTTTGGGTACACCTGAACTCCCTGGGGGAGCCTTTATGCAACCCCACACTCAACAGGACTCTGCGTCTTCACTCTTTCCTAACAACCCTAAACATAACCCTAACCGCAACAAGAAGCTGAACCCGAGTTAGACCCGAAAAAACACGTACGGTGCCACTTTCTGCCATCAAAAAGTGCTCTCAGCGGAAGCCTTTGGGTACACCTGAACTCCCTGGGGGAGCCTTTACGCAACCCCACACTCAACAGGACTCTGCGTCTTCACTCTTTCCTAACAACCCTAAACATAACCCTAACCGCAACAAGAAGCTCAACCCGAGTTAGACCCGAAAAAACACGTACGGTGCCACTTTCTGCCATCAAAAAGTGCTCTCAGCGGAAGCCTTTGGGTACACCTGAACTCCCTGGGGGAGCCTTTACGCAACCCCACACTCAACAGGACTCTGCGTCTTCACTCTTTCCTAACAACCCTAAACATAACCCTAACCGCAACAAGAAGCTGAACCCGAGTTAGACCCGAAAAAACACGTACGGTGCCACTTTCTGCCGTCAAAAAGTGCTCTCAGTGGAAGCCTTTGGGTACACCTGAACTCCCTGGGGGAGCCTTTACGCAACCCCACACTCAACAGGACTCTGCGTCTTCACTCTTTCCTAACAACCCTAAACATAACCCTAACCGCAACAAGAAGCTGAACCCGAGTTAGACCCGAAAAAACACGTACGGTGCCACTTTCTGCCATCAAAAAGTGCTCTCAGCGGAAGCCTTTCGGTACACCTGAACTCCCTGGAGGAGCCTTTACGCAACCCCACACTCAACAGGACTCTGCGTCTTCACTCTTTCCTAACAACCCTAAACATAACCCTAACCGCAACAAGAAGCTGAACCCGAGTTAGACCCGAAAAAACACGTACGGTGCCACTTTCTGCCATCAAAAAGTGCTCTCAGCGGAAGCCTTTGGGTACACCTGAACTCCCTGGGGGAGCCTTTACGCAACCCCACACTCAACAGGACTCTGCGTCTTCACTCTTTCCTAACAACCCTAAATATAACCCTAACCGGAACAAGAAGCTGAACCCGAGTTAGACCCGAAAAAACACGTACGGTGCCACTTTCTGCCATCAAAAAGTGCTCTCAGCGGAAGCCTTTGGGTACACCTGAACTCCCTGGGGGAGCCTTTACGCAACCCCACACTCAACAGGACTCTGCGTCTTCACTCTTTCCTAACAACCCTAAACATAACCCTAACCGCAACAAGAAGCTCAACCCGAGTTAGACCCGAAAAAACACGTACGGTGCCACTTTCTGCCATCAAAAAGTGCTCTCAGCGGAAGCCTTTGGGTACACCTGAACTCCCTGGGGGAGCCTTTACGCAACCCCACACTCAACAGGACTCTGCGTCTTCACTCTTTCCTAACAACCCTAAACATAACCCTAACCGCAACAAGAAGCTGAACCCGAGTTAGACCCGAAAAAACACGTACAGTGCCACTTTCTGCCATCAAAAAGTGCTCTCAGCGGAAGCCTTTGGGTACACCTGAACTCCCTGGGGGAGCCTTTACGCAACCCCACACTCAACAGGACTCTGCGTCTTCACTCTTTCCTAACAACCCTAAACATAACCCTAACCGCAACAAGAAGCTGAACCCGAGTTAGACCCGAAAAAACACGTACGGTGCCACTTTCTGCCATCAAAAAGTGCTCTCAGCGGAAGCCTTTGGGTACACCTGAACTCCCTGGGGGAGCCTTTACGCAACCCCACACTCAACAGGACTCTGCGTCTTCACTCTTTCCTAACAACCCTAAACATAACCCTAACCGCAACAAGAAGCTCAACCCGAGTTAGACCCGAAAAAACACGTACGGTGCCACTTTCTGCCATCAAAAAGTGCTCTCAGCGGAAGCCTTTCGGTACACCTAAACTCCCTGGGGGAGCCTTTACGCAACCCCACACTCAACAGGACTCTGCGTCTTCACTCTTTCCTAACAACCCTAAACATAACCCTAACCGCAACAAGAAGCTGAACCCGAGTTAGACCCGAAAAAACATGTACGGTGCCACTTTCTGCCATCAAAAAGTGCTCTCAGCGGAAGCCTTTGGGTACACCTGAACTCCCTGGGGGAGCCTTTACGCAACCCCACACTCAACAGGACTCTGCGTCTTCACTCTTTCCTAACAACCCTAAACATAACCCTAACCGGAACAAGAAGCTGAACCCGAGTTAGACCCGAAAAAACACGTACGGTGCCACTTTCTGCCATCAAAAAGTGCTCTCAGCGGAAGCCTTTCGGTACACCTGAACTCCCTGGAGGAGCCTTTACGCAACCCCACACTCAACAGGACTCTGCGTCTTCACTCTTTCCTAACAACCCTAAACATAACCCTAACCGCAACAAGAAGCTGAACCCGAGTTAGACCCGAAAAAACACGTACGGTGCCACTTTCTGCCGTCAAAAAGTGCTCTCAGCGGAAGCCTTTGGGTACACCTGAACTCCCTGGGGGAGCCTTTACGCAACCCCACACTCAACAGGACTCTGCGTCTTCACTCTTTCCTAACAACCCTAAACATAAGCCTAACCGCAACAAGAAGCTGAACCCGAGTTAGACCCGAAAAAACACGTACGGTGCCACTTTCTGCCATCAAAAAGTGCTCTCAGCGGAAGCCTTTGGGTACACCTGAACTCCCTGGGGGAGCCTTTACGCAACCCCACACTCAACAGGACTCTGCGTCTTCACTCTTTCCTAACAACCCTAAACATAACCCTAACCGCAACAAGAAGCTCAACCCGAGATAGACCCGAAAAAACACGTACGGTGCCACTTTCTGCCATCAAAAAGTGCTCTCAGCGGAAGCCTTTGGGTACACCTGAACTCCCTGGGGGAGCCTTTACGCAACCCCACACTCAACAGGACTCTGCGTCTTCACTCTTTCCTAACAACCCTAAACATAACCCTAACCGCAACAAGAAGCTGAACCCGAGTTAGACCCGAAAAAACACGTACGGTGCCACTTTCTGCCATCAAAAAGTGCTCTCAGCGGAAGCCTTTGGGTACACCTGAACTCCCTGGGGGAGCCTTTACGCAACCCCACACTCAACAGGACTCTGCGTCTTCACTCTTTCCTAACAACCCTAAACATAACCCTAACCGCAACAAGAAGCTGAACCCGAGTTAGACCCGAAAAAACACGTACAGTGCCACTTTCTGCCATCAAAAAGTGCTCTCAGCGGAAGCCTTTGGGTACACCTGAACTCCCTGGGGGAGCCTTTACGCAACCCCACACTCAACAGGACTCTGCGTCTTCACTCTTTCCTAACAACCCTAAACATAACCCTAACCGCAACAAGAAGCTCAACCCGAGTTAGACCCGAAAAAACACGTACGGTGCCACTTTCTGCCATCAAAAAGTGCTCTCAGCGGAAGCCTTTGGGTACACCTGAACTCCCTGGGGGAGCCTTTACGCAACCCCACACTCAACAGGACTCTGCGTCTTCACTCTTTCCTAACAACCCTAAACATAACCCTAACCGCAACAAGAAGCTGAACCCGAGTTAGACCCGAAAAAACACGTACGGTGCCACTTTCTGCCATCCAAAAGTGCTCTCAGCGGAAGCCTTTGGGTACACCTGAACTCCCTGGGGGAGCCTTTACGCAACCCCACACTCAACAGGACTCTGCGTCTTCACTCTTTCCTAACAACCCTAAACATAACCCTAACCGCAACAAGAAGCTGAACCCGAGTTAGACCCGAAAAAACACGTATGGTGCCACTTTCTGCCATCAAAAAGTGCTCTCAGCGGAAGCCTTTGGGTACACCTGAACTCCCTGGGGGAGCCTTTACGCAACCCCACACTCAACAGGACTCTGCGTCTTCACTCTTTCCTAACAACCCTAAACATAACCCTAACCGCAACAAGAAGCTCAACCCGAGTTAGACCCGAAAAAACACGTACGGTGCCACTTTCTGCCATCAAAAAGTGCTCTCAGCGGAAGCCTTTCGGTACACCTAAACTCCCTGGGGGAGCCTTTACGCAACCCCACACTCAGCAGGACTCTGCGTCTTCACTCTTTCCTAACAACCCTAAACATAACCCTAACCGCAACAAGAAGCTGAACCCGAGTTAGACCCGAAAAAACACGTACGGTGCCACTTTCTGCCATCAAAAAGTGCTCTCAGCGGAAGCCTTTCGGTACACCTGAACTCCCTGGAGGAGCCTTTACGCAACCCCACACTCAACAGGACTCTGCGTCTTCACTCTTTCCTAACAACCCTAAACATAACCCTAACCGCAACAAGAAGCTGAACCCGAGTTAGACCCGAAAAAACACGTACGGTGCCACTTTCTGCCGTCAAAAAGTGCTCTCAGCGGAAGCCTTTGGGTACACCTGAACTCCCTGGGGGAGCCTTTACGCAACCCCACACTCAACAGGACTCTGCGTCTTCACTCTTTCCTAACAACCCTAAACATAAGCCTAACCGCAACAAGAAGCTGAACCCGAGTTAGACCCGAAAAAACACGTACGGTGCCACTTTCTGCCATCAAAAAGTGCTCTCAGCGGAAGCCTTTGGGTACACCTGAACTCCCTGGGGGAGCCTTTACGCAACCCCACACTCAACAGGACTCTGCGTCTTCACTCTTTCCTAACAACCCTAAACATAACCCTAACCGCAACAAGAAGCTCAACCCGAGATAGACCCGAAAAAACACGTACGGTGCCACTTTCTGCCATCAAAAAGTGCTCTCAGCGGAAGCCTTTGGGTACACCTGAACTCCCTGGGGGAGCCTTTACGCAACCCCACACTCAACAGGACTCTGCGTCTTCACTCTTTCCTAACAACCCTAAACATAACCCTAACCGCAACAAGAAGCTGAACCCGAGTTAGACCCGAAAAAACACGTACGGTGCCACTTTCTGCCATCAAAAAGTGCTCTCAGCGGAAGCCTTTGGGTACACCTGAACTCCCTGGGGGAGCCTTTACGCAACCCCACACTCAACAGGACTCTGCGTCTTCACTCTTTCCTAACAACCCTAAACATAACCCTAACCGCAACAAGAAGCTGAACCCGAGTTAGACCCGAAAAAACACGTACAGTGCCACTTTCTGCCATCAAAAAGTGCTCTCAGCGGAAGCCTTTGGGTACACCTGAACTCCCTGGGGGAGCCTTTACGCAACCCCACACTCAACAGGACTCTGCGTCTTCACTCTTTCCTAACAACCCTAAACATAACCCTAACCGCAACAAGAAGCTCAACCCGAGTTAGACCCGAAAAAACACGTACGGTGCCACTTTCTGCCATCAAAAAGTGCTCTCAGCGGAAGCCTTTGGGTACACCTGAACTCCCTGGGGGAGCCTTTACGCAACCCCACACTCAACAGGACTCTGCGTCTTCACTCTTTCCTAACAACCCTAAACATAACCCTAACCGCAACAAGAAGCTGAACCCGAGTTAGACCCGAAAAAACACGTACGGTGCCACTTTCTGCCATCCAAAAGTGCTCTCAGCGGAAGCCTTTGGGTACACCTGAACTCCCTGGGGGAGCCTTTACGCAACCCCACACTCAACAGGACTCTGCGTCTTCACTCTTTCCTAACAACCCTAAACATAACCCTAACCGCAACAAGAAGCTGAACCCGAGTTAGACCCGAAAAAACACGTATGGTGCCACTTTCTGCCATCAAAAAGTGCTCTCAGCGGAAGCCTTTGGGTACACCTGAACTCCCTGGGGGAGCCTTTACGCAACCCCACACTCAACAGGACTCTGCGTCTTCACTCTTTCCTAACAACCCTAAACATAACCCTAACCGCAACAAGAAGCTCAACCCGAGTTAGACCCGAAAAAACACGTACGGTGCCACTTTCTGCCATCAAAAAGTGCTCTCAGCGGAAGCCTTTCGGTACACCTAAACTCCCTGGGGGAGCCTTTACGCAACCCCACACTCAGCAGGACTCTGCGTCTTCACTCTTTCCTAACAACCCTAAACATAACCCTAACCGCAACAAGAAGCTGAACCCGAGTTAGACCCGAAAAAACACGTACGGTGCCACTTTCTGCCATCAAAAAGTGCTCTCAGCGGAAGCCTTTGGGTACACCTGAACTCCCTGGGGGAGCCTTTACGCAACCCCACACTCAACAGGACTCTGCGCCTTCACTCTTTCCTAACAACCCTAAACATAACCCTAACCGGAACAAGAAGCTCAACCCGAGTTAGACCCGAAAAAACACGTACGGTGCCACTTTCTGCCATCAAAAAGTGCTCTCAGCGGAAGCCTTTGGGTACACCTGAACTCCCTGGGGGAGCCTTTACGCAACCCCACACTCAACAGGACTCTGCGTCTTCACTCTTTCCTAACAACCCTAAACATAACCCTAACCGCAACAAGAAGCTCAACCCGAGTTAGACCCGAAAAAACACGTACGGTGCCACTTTCTGCCATCAAAAAGTGCTCTCAGCGGAAGCCTTTGGGTACACCTGAACTCCCTGGGGGAGCCTTTACGCAACCCCACACTCAACAGGACTCTGCGTCTTCACTCTTTCCTAACAACCCTAAACATAACCCTAACCGCAACAAGAAGCTGAACCCGAGTTAGACCCGAAAAAACACGTACGGTGCCACTTTCTGCCATCCAAAAGTGCTCTCAGCGGAAGCCTTTGGGTACACCTGAACTCCCTGGGGGAGCCTTTACGCAACCCCACACTCAACAGGACTCTGCGTCTTCACTCTTTCCTAACAACCCTAAACATAACCCTAACCGCAACAAGAAGCTGAACCCGAGTTAGACCCGAAAAAACACGTATGGTGCCACTTTCTGCCATCAAAAAGTGCTCTCAGCGGAAGCCTTTGGGTACACCTGAACTCCCTGGGGGAGCCTTTACGCAACCCCACACTCAACAGGACTCTGCGTCTTCACTCTTTCCTAACAACCCTAAACATAACCCTAACCGCAACAAGAAGCTCAACCCGAGTTAGACCCGAAAAAACACGTACGGTGCCACTTTCTGCCATCAAAAAGTGCTCTCAGCGGAAGCCTTTCGGTACACCTAAACTCCCTGGGGGAGCCTTTACGCAACCCCACACTCAGCAGGACTCTGCGTCTTCACTCTTTCCTAACAACCCTAAACATAACCCTAACCGCAACAAGAAGCTGAACCCGAGTTAGACCCGAAAAAACACGTACGGTGCCACTTTCTGCCATCAAAAAGTGCTCTCAGCGGAAGCCTTTGGGTACACCTGAACTCCCTGGGGGAGCCTTTACGCAACCCCACACTCAACAGGACTCTGCGCCTTCACTCTTTCCTAACAACCCTAAACATAACCCTAACCGGAACAAGAAGCTCAACCCGAGTTAGACCCGAAAAAACACGTACGGTGCCACTTTCTGCCATCAAAAAGTGCTCTCAGCGGAAGCCTTTCGGTACACCTGAACTCCCTGGAGGAGCCTTTACGCAACCCCACACTCAACAGGACTCTGCGTCTTCACTCTTTCCTAACAACCCTAAACATAACCCTAACCGCAACAAGAAGCTGAACCCGAGTTAGACCCGAAAAAACACGTACGGTGCCACTTTCTGCCGTCAAAAAGTGCTCTCAGCGGAAGCCTTTGGGTACACCTGAACTCCCTGGGGGAGCCTTTACGCAACCCCACACTCAACAGGACTCTGCGTCTTCACTCTTTCCTAACAACCCTAAACATAACCCTAACCGCAACAAGAAGCTGAACCCGAGTTAGACCCGAAAAAACACGTACGGTGCCACTTTCTGCCATCAAAAAGTGCTCTCAGCGGAAGCCTTTGGGTACACCTGAACTCCCTGGGGGAGCCTTTACGCAACCCCACACTCAACAGGACTCTGCGTCTTCACTCTTTCCTAACAACCCTAAACATAACCCTAACCGCAACAAGAAGCTCAACCCGAGATAGACCCGAAAAAACACGTACGGTGCCACTTTCTGCCATCAAAAAGTGCTCTCAGCGGAAGCCTTTGGGTACACCTGAACTCCCTGGGGGAGCCTTTACGCAACCCCACACTCAACAGGACTCTGCGTCTTCACTCTTTCCTAACAACCCTAAACATAACCCTAACCGCAACAAGAAGCTCAACCCGAGTTAGACCCGAAAAAACACGTACGGTGCCACTTTCTGCCATCAAAAAGTGCTCTCAGCGGAAGCCTTTCGGTACACCTGAACTCCCTGGAGGAGCCTTTACGCAACCCCACACTCAACAGGACTCTGCGTCTTCACTCTTTCCTAACAACCCTAAACATAACCCTAACCGCAACAAGAAGCTCAACCCGAGTTAGACCCGAAAAAACACGTACGGTGCCACTTTCTGCCATCAAAAAGTGCTCTCAGCGGAAGCCTTTGGGTACACCTGAACTCCCTGGGGGAGCCTTTACGCAACCCCACACTCAACAGGACTCTGCGTCTTCACTCTTTCCTAACAACCCTAAACATAACCCTAACCGCAACAAGAAGGTGAACCCGAGTTAGACCCGAAAAAACACGTACGGTGCCACTTTCTGCCATCAAAAAGTGCTCTCAGCGGAAGCCTTTGGGTACACCTGAACTCCCTGGGGGAGCCTTTACGCAACCCCACACTCAACAGGACTCTGCGTCTTCACTCTTTCCTAACAACCCTAAATATAACCCTAACCGGAACAAGAAGCTGAACCCGAGTTAGACCCGAAAAAACACGTACGGTGCCACTTTCTGCCATCAAAAAGTGCTCTCAGCGGAAGCCTTTGGGTACACCTGAACTCCCTGGGGGAGCCTTTACGCAACCCCACACTCAACAGGACTCTGCGTCTTCACTCTTTCCTAACAACCCTAAACATAACCCTAACCGCAACAAGAAGCTGAACCCGAGTTAGACCCGAAAAAACACGTACGGTGCCACTTTCTGCCATCAAAAAGTGCTCTCAGCGGAAGCCTTTGGGTACACCTGAACTCCCTGGGGGAGCCTTTACGCAACCCCACACTCAACAGGACTCTGCGTCTTCACTCTTTCCTAACAACCCTAAACATAACCCTAACCGCAACAAGAAGCTGAACCCGAGTTAGACCCGAAAAAACACGTACGGTGCCACTTTCTGCCATCAAAAAGTGCTCTCAGCGGAAGCCTTTGGGTACACCTGACCTCCCTGGGGGAGCCTTTACGCAACCCCACACTCAACAGGACTCTGCGTCTTCACTCTTTCCTAACAACCCTAAACATATCCCTAACCGCAACAAGAAGCTGAACCCGAGTTAGACCCGAAAAAACACGTACGGTGCCACTTTCTGCCATCAAAAAGTGCTCTCAGCGGAAGCCTTTGGGTACACCTGAACTCCCTGGGGGAGCCTTTACGCAACCCCACACTCAACAGGACTCTGCGTCTTCACTCTTTCCTAACAACCCTAAACATAACCCTAACCGCAACAAGAAGCTCAACCCGAGTTAGACCCGAAAAAACACGTACGGTGCCACTTTCTGCCATCCAAAAGTGCTCTCAGCGGAAGCCTTTGGGTACACCTGAACTCCCTGGGGGAGCCTTTATGCAACCCCACACTCAACAGGACTCTGCGTCTTCACTCTTTCCTAACAACCCTAAACATAACCCTAACCGCAACAAGAAGCTGAACCCGAGTTAGACCCGAAAAAACACGTACGGTGCCACTTTCTGCCATCAAAAAGTGCTCTCAGCGGAAGCCTTTGGGTACACCTGAACTCCCTGGGGGAGCCTTTACGCAACCCCACACTCAACAGGACTCTGCGTCTTCACTCTTTCCTAACAACCCTAAACATAACCCTAACCGCAACAAGAAGCTGAACCCGAGTTAGACCCGAAAAAACACGTACGGTGCCACTTTCTGCCGTCAAAAAGTGCTCTCAGCGGAAGCCTTTGGGTACACCTGAATTCCCTGGGGGAGCCTTTACGCAACCCCACACTCAACAGGACTCTGCGTCTTCACTCTTTCCTAACAACCCTAAACATAACCCTAACCGGAACAAGAAGCTCAACCCGAGTTAGACCCGAAAAAACACGTACGGTGCCACTTTCTGCCATCAAAAAGTGCTCTCAGCGGAAGCCTTTCGGTACACCTGAACTCCCTGGAGGAGCCTTTACGCAACCCCACACTCAACAGGACTCTGCGTCTTCACTCTTTCCTAACAACCCTAAACATAACCCTAACCGCAACAAGAAGTTGAACCCGAGTTAGACCCGAAAAAACACGTACGGTGCCACTTTCTGCCGTCAAAAAGTGCTCTCAGCGGAAGCCTTTGGGTACACCTGAACTCCCTGGGGGAGCCTTTACGCAACCCCACACTCAACAGGACTCTGCGTCTTCACTCTTTCCTAACAACCCTAAACATAACCCTAACCGCAACAAGAAGCTGAACCCGAGTTAGACCCGAAAAAACACGTACGGTGCCACTTTCTGCCATCAAAAAGTGCTCTCAGCGGAAGCCTTTGGGTACACCTGAACTCCCTGGGGGAGCCTTTACGCAACCCCACACTCAACAGGACTCTGCGTCTTCACTCTTTCCTAACAACCCTAAACATAACCCTAACCGCAACAAGAAGCTGAACCCGAGTTAGACCCGAAAAAACACGTACGGTGCCACTTTCTGCCATCAAAAAGTGTTCTCAGCGGAAGCCTTTGGGTACACCTGAACTCCCTGGGGGAGCCTTTACGCAACCCCACACTCAACAGGACTCTGCGTCTTCACTCTTTCCTAACAACCCTAAACATAACCCTAACCGGAACAAGAAGCTCAACCCGAGTCAGACCCGAAAAAACACGTACGGTGCCACTTTCTGCCATCAAAAAGTGCTCTCAGCGGAAGCCTTTGGGTACACCTGACCTCCCTGGGGGAGCCTTTACGCAACCCCACACTCAACAGGACTCTGCGTCTTCACTCTTTCCTAACAACCCTAAACATAACCCTAACCGGAACAAGAAGCTGAACCCGAGTTAGACCCGAAAAAACACGTACGGTGCCACTTTCTGCCATCAAGAAGTGCTCTCAGCGGAAGCCTTTGGGTACACCTGAACTCCCTGGGGGAGCCTTTACGCAACCCCACACTCAACAGGACTCTGCGTCTTCACTCTTTCCTAACAACCCTAAACATAACCCTAACCGCAAGAAGAAGCTGAACCCGAGTTAGACCCGAAAAAACACGTACGGTGCCACTTTCTGCCATCCAGAAGTGCTCTCAGCGGAAGCCTTTGGGTACACCTGAATTCCCTGGGGGAGCCTTTACGCAACCCCACACTCAACAGGACTCTGCGCCTTGACTCTTTCCTAACAACCCTAAACATAACCCTAACCGGAACAAGAAGCTGAACCCGAGTTAGACCCGAAAAAACACGTACGGTGCCACTTTCTGCCATCAAAAAGTGCTCTCAGCGGAAGCCTTTCGGTACACCTGAACTCCCTGGAGGAGCCTTTACGCAACCCCACACTCAACAGGACTCTGCGTCTTCACTCTTTCCTAACAACCCTAAACATAACCCTAACCGCAACAAGAAGTTGAACCCGAGTTAGACCCGAAAAAACACGTACGGTGCCACTTTCTGCCGTCAAAAAGTGCTCTCAGCGGAAGCCTTTGGGTACACCTGAACTCCCTGGGGGAGCCTTTACGCAACCCCACACTCAACAGGACTCTGCGTCTTCACTCTTTCCTAACAACCCTAAACATAACCCTAACCGCAACAAGAAGCTGAACCCGAGTTAGACCCGAAAAAACACGTACGGTGCCACTTTCTGCCATCAAAAAGTGCTCTCAGCGGAAGCCTTTGGGTACACCTGAACTCCCTGGGGGAGCCTTTACGCAACCCCACACTCAACAGGACTCTGCGTCTTCACTCTTTCCTAACAACCCTAAACATAACCCTAACCGCAACAAGAAGCCGAACCCGAGTTAGACCCGAAAAAACACGTACGGTGCCACTTTCTGCCGTCAAAAAGTGCTCTCAGCGGAAGCCTTTGGGTACACCTGAACTCCCTGGGGGAGCCTTTACGCAACCCCACACTCAACAGGACTCTGCGTCTTCACTCTTTCCTAACAACCCTAAACATAACCCTAACCGCAACAAGAAGCTGAACCCGAGTTAGACCCGAAAAAACACGTACGGTGCCACTTTCTGCCATCAAAAAGTGCTCTCAGCGGAAGCCTTTGGGTACACCTGAACTCCCTGGGGGAGCCTTTACGCAACCCCACACTCAACAGGACTCTGCGTCTTCACTCTTTCCTAACAACCCTAAACATAACCCTAACCGCAACAAGAAGCCGAACCCGAGTTAGACCCGAAAAAACACGTACGGTGCCACTTTCTGCCGTCAAAAAGTGCTCTCAGCGGAAGCCTTTGGGTACACCTGAACTCCCTGGGGGAGCCTTTACGCAACCCCACACTCAACAGGACTCTGCGTCTTCACTCTTTCCTAACAACCCTAAACATAACCCTAACCGCAACAAGAAGCTGAACCCGAGTTAGACCCGAAAAAACACGTACGGTGCCACTTTCTGCCATCAAAAAGTGCTCTCAGCGGAAGCCTTTGGGTACACCTGAACTCCCTGGGGGAGCCTTTACGCAACCCCACACTCAACAGGACTCTGCGTCTTCACTCTTTCCTAACAACCCTAAACATAACCCTAACCGCAACAAGAAGCTGAACCCGAGTTAGACCCGAAAAAACACGTACGGTGCCACTTTCTGCCATCAAAAAGTGCTCTCAGCGGAAGCCTTTCGGTACACCTGAACTCCCTGGAGGAGCCTTTACGCAACCCCACACTCAACAGGACTCTGCGTCTTCACTCTTTCCTAACAACCCTAAACATAACCCTAACCGCAACAAGAAGCTGAACCCGAGTTAGACCCAAAAAAACACGTACGGTGCCACTTTCTGCCATCAAAAAGTGCTCTCAGCGGAAGCCTTTGGGTACACCTGAACTCCCTGGGGGAGCCTTTACGCAACCCCACACTCAACAGGACTCTGCGTCTTCACTCTTTCCTAACAACCCTAAACATAACCCTAACCGCAACAAGAAGCTGAACCCGAGTTAGACCCGAAAAAACACGTACGGTGCCACTTTCTGCCATCCAAAAGTGCTCTCAGCGGAAGCCTTTGGGTACACCTGAACTCCCTGGGGGAGCCTTTATGCAACCCCACACTCAACAGGACTCTGCGTCTTCACTCTTTCCTAACAACCCTAAACATAACCCTAACCGGAACAAGAAGCTCAACCCGAGTTAGACCCGAAAAAACACGTACGGTGCCACTTTCTGCCATCAAAAAGTGCTCTCAGCGGAAGCCTTTGGGTACACCTGAACTCCCTGGGGGAGCCTTTACGCAACCCCACACTCAACAGGACTCTGCGTCTTCACTCTTTCCTAACAACCCTAAACATAACCCTAACCGCAACAAGAAGCTCAACCCGAGTTAGACCCGAAAAAACACGGACGGTGCCACTTTCTGCCATCAAAAAGTGCTCTCAGCGGAAGCCTTTGGGTACACCTGAACTCCCTGGGGGAGCCTTTACGCAACCCCACACTCAACAGGACTCTGCGTCTTCACTCTTTCCTAACAACCCTAAACATAACCCTAACCGCAACAAGAAGCTGAACCCGAGTTAGACCCGAAAAAACACGTACGGTGCCACTTTCTGCCATCAAAAAGTGCTCTCAGCGGAAGCCTTTGGGTACACCTGACCTCCCTGGGGGAGCCTTTACGCAACCCCACACTCAACAGGACTCTGCGTCTTCACTCTTTCCTAACAACCCTAAACATAACCCTAACCGCAACAAGAAGCTGAACCCGAGTTAGACCCGAACAAACACGTACGGTGCCACTTTCTGCCATCAAAAAGTGCTCTCAGCGGAAGCCTTTGGGTACACCTGAACTCCCTGGGGGAGCCTTTACGCAACCCCACACTCAACAGGACTCTGCGTCTTCACTCTTTCCTAACAACCCTAAACATAACCCTAACCGCAACAAGAAGCTGAACCCGAGTTAGACCCGAAAAAACACGTACGGTGCCACTTTCTGCCATCAAAAAGTGCTCTCAGCGGAAGCCTTTGGGTACACCTGACCTCCCTGGGGGAGCCTTTACGCAACCCCACACTCAACAGGACTCTGCGTCTTCACTCTTTCCTAACAACCCTAAACATAACCCTAACCGGAACAAGAAGCTGAACCCGAGTTAGACCCGAAAAAACACGTACGGTGCCACTTTCTGCCATCAAAAAGTGCTCTCAGCGGAAGCCTTTGGGTACACCTGAACTCCCTGGGGGAGCCTTTACGCAACCCCACACTCAACAGGACTCTGCGTCTTCACTCTTTCCTAACAACCCTAAACATAACCCTAACCGCAACAAGAAGCTGAACCCGAGTTAGACCCGAAAAAACACGTACGGTGCCACTTTCTGCCATCAAAAAGTGCTCTCAGCGGAAGCCTTTGGGTACACCTGAACTCCCTGGGGGAGCCTTTACGCAACCCCACACTCAACAGGACTCTGCGTCTTCACTCTTTCCTAACAACCCTAAACATAACCCTAACCGCAACAAGAAGCTGAACCCGAGTTAGACCCGAAAAAACACGTACGGTGCCACTTTCTGCCATCAAAAAGTGCTCTCAGCGGAAGCCTTTGGGTACACCTGACCTCCCTGGGGGAGCCTTTACGCAACCCCACACTCAACAGGACTCTGCGTCTTCACTCTTTCCTAACAACCCTAAACATAACCCTAACCGCAACAAGAAGCTGAACCCGAGTTAGACCCGAAAAAACACGTACGGTGCCACTTTCTGCCATCAAAAAGTGCTCTCAGCGGAAGCCTTTGGGTACACCTGAACTCCCTGGGGGAGCCTTTACGCAACCCCACACTCAGCAGGACTCTGCGTCTTCACTCTTTCCTAACAACCCTAAACATAACCCTAACCGCAACAAGAAGCTGAACCCGAGTTAGACCCGAAAAAACACGTACGGTGCCACTTTCTGCCATCCAAAAGTGCTCTCAGCGGAAGCCTTTGGGTACACCTGAACTCCCTGGGGGAGCCTTTATGCAACCCCACACTCAACAGGACTCTGCGTCTTCACTCTTTCCTAACAACCCTAAACATAACCCTAACCGGAACAAGAAGCTCAACCCAAGTTAGACCCGAAAAAACACGTACGGTGCCACTTTCTGCCATCAAAAAGTGCTCTCAGCGGAAGCCTTTGGGTACACCTGAACTCCCTGGGGGAGCCTTTACGCAACCCCACACTCAACAGGACTCTGCGTCTTCACTCTTTCCTAACAACCCTAAACATAACCCTAACCGCAACAAGAAGCTGAACCCGAGTTAGACCCGAAAAAACACGTACGGTGCCACTTTCTGCCATCAAAAAGTGCTCTCAGCGGAAGCCTTTGGGTACACCTGAACTCCCTGGGGGAGCCTTTACGCAACCCCACACTCAACAGGACTCTGCGTCTTCACTCTTTCCTCACAACCCTAAACATAACCCTAACCGCAACAAGAAGCTGAACCCGAGTTAGACCCGAAAAAACACGTACGGTGCCACTTTCTGCCATCAAAAAGTGCTCTCAGCGGAAGCCTTTGGGTACACCTGAACTCCCTGGGGGAGCCTTTACGCAACCCCACACTCAACAGGACTCTGCGTCTTCACTCTTTCCTAACAACCCTAAACATAAGCCTAACCGCAACAAGAAGCTGAACCCGAGTTAGACCCGAAAAAACACGTACGGTGCCACTTTCTGCCATCAAAAAGTGCTCTCAGCGGAAGCCTTTGGGTACACCTGAACTCCCTGGGGGAGCCTTTACGCAACCCCACACTCAACAGGACTCTGCGTCTTCACTCTTTCCTAACAACCCTAAACATAACCCTAACCGCAACAAGAAGCTGAACCCGAGTTAGACCCGAAAAAACACGTACGGTGCCACTTTCTGCCATCCAAAAGTGCTCTCAGCGGAAGCCTTTGGGTACACCTGAACTCCCTGGGGGAGCCTTTACGCAACCCCACACTCAACAGGACTCTGCGTCTTCACTCTTTCCTAACAACCCTAAACATAACCCTAACCGCAACAAGAAGCTGAACCCGAGTTAGACCCGAAAAAACACGTACGGTGCCACTTTCTGCCATCAAAAAGTGCTCTCAGCGGAAGCCTTTCGGTACACCTGAACTCCCTGGAGGAGCCTTTACGCAACCCCACACTCAACAGGACTCTGCGTCTTCACTCTTTCCTAACAACCCTAAACATAACCCTAACCGCAACAAGAAGCTGAACCCGAGTTAGACCCGAAAAAACACGTACGGTGCCACTTTCTGCCGTCAAAAAGTGCTCTCAGCGGAAGCCTTTGGGTACACCTGAACTCCCTGGGGGAGCCTTTACGCAACCCCACACTCAACAGGACTCTGCGTCTTCACTCTTTCCTAACAACCCTAAACATAACCCTAACCGCAACAAGAAGCTGAACCCGAGTTAGACCCGAAAAAACACGTACGGTGCCACTTTCTGCCATCAAAAAGTGCTCTCAGCGGAAGCCTTTGGGTACACCTGAACTCCCTGGGGGAGCCTTTACGCAACCCCACACTCAACAGGACTCTGCGTCTTCACTCTTTCCTAACAACCCTAAACATAACCCTAACCGCAACAAGAAGCTGAACCCGAGTTAGACCCGAAAAAACACGTACGGTGCCACTTTCTGCCATCAAAAAGTGCTCTCAGCGGAAGCCTTTGGGTACACCTGAACTCCCTGGGGGAGCCTTTACGCAACCCCACACTCAACAGGACTCTGCGTCTTCACTCTTTCCTAACAACCCTAAACATAACCCTAACCGCAACAAGAAGCTGAACCCGAGTTAGACCCGAAAAAACACGTACGGTGCCACTTTCTGCCATCAAAAAGTGCTCTCAGCGGAAGCCTTTGGGTACACCTGAACTCCCTGGGGGAGCCTTTACGCAACCCCACACTCAACAGGACTCTGCGTCTTCACTCTTTCCTAACAACCCTAAACATAACCCTAACCGCAACAAGAAGCTGAACCCGAGTTAGACCCGAAAAAACACGTACGGTGCCACTTTCTGCCATCCAAAAGTGCTCTCAGCGGAAGCCTTTGGGTACACCTGAACTCCCTGGGGGAGCCTTTATGCAACCCCACACTCAACAGGACTCTGCGTCTTCACTCTTTCCTAACAACCCTAAACATAACCCTAACCGGAACAAGAAGCTCAACCCGAGTTAGACCCGAAAAAACACGTACGGTGCCACTTTCTGCCATCAAAAAGTGCTCTCAGCGGAAGCCTTTGGGTACACCTGAACTCCCTGGGGGAGCCTTTACGCAACCCCACACTCAACAGGACTCTGCGTCTTCACTCTTTCCTAACAACCCTAAACATAACCCTAACCGCAACAAGAAGCTGAACCCGAGTTAGACCCGAAAAAACACGTACGGTGCCACTTTCTGCCATCAAAAAGTGCTCTCAGCGGAAGCCTATCGGTACACCTGACCTCCCTGGGGGAGCCTTTACGCAACCCCACACTCAACAGGACTCTGCGTCTTCACTCTTTCCTAACAACCCTAAACATAACCCTAACCGGAACAAGAAGCTGAACCCGAGTTAGACCCGAAAAAACACGTACGGTGCCACTTTCTGCCATCAAAAAGTGCTCTCAGCGGAAGCCTTTCGGTACACCTCAACTCCCTGGGGGAGCCTTTACGCAACCCCACACTCAACAGGACTCTGCGTCTTCACTCTTTCCTAACAACCCTAAACATAACCCTAACCGCAACAAGAAGCTGAACCCGAGTTAGACCCGAAAAAACACGTACGGTGCCACTTTCTGCCATCCAAAAGTGCTCTCAGCGGAAGCCTTTGGGTACACCTGAACTCCCTGGGGGAGCCTTTACGCAACCCCACACTCAACAGGACTCTGCGTCTTCACTCTTTCCTAACAACCCTAAACATAACCCTAACCGCAACAAGAAGCTGAACCCGAGTTAGACCCGAAAAAACACGTACGGTGCCACTTTCTGCCATCCAAAAGTGCTCTCAGCGGAAGCCTTTGGGTACACCTGAACTCCCTGGGGGAGCCTTTATGCAACCCCACACTCAACAGGACTCTGCGTCTTCACTCTTTCCTAACAACCCTAAACATAACCCTAACCGGAACAAGAAGCTCAACCCGAGTTAGACCCGAAAAAACACGTACGGTGCCACTTTCTGCCATCAAAAAGTGCTCTCAGCGGAAGCCTTTGGGTACACCTGAACTCCCTGGGGGAGCCTTTACGCAACCCCACACTCAACAGGACTCTGCGTCTTCACTCTTTCCTAACAACCCTAAACATAACCCTAACCGCAACAAGAAGCTCAACCCGAGTTAGACCCGAAAAAACACGTACGGTGCCACTTTCTGCCATCAAAAAGTGCTCTCAGCGGAAGCCTTTGGGTACACCTGAACTCCCTGGGGGAGCCTTTACGCAACCCCACACTCAACAGGACTCTGCGTCTTCACTCTTTCCTAACAACCCTAAACATAACCCTAACCGCAACAAGAAGCTGAACCCGAGTTAGACCCGAAAAAACACGTACGGTGCCACTTTCTGCCATCAAAAAGTGCTCTCAGCGGAAGCCTTTCGGTACACCTGAACTCCCTGGAGGAGCCTTTACGCAACCCCACACTCAACAGGACTCTGCGTCTTCACTCTTTCCTAACAACCCTAAACATAACCCTAACCGCAACAAGAAGCTGAACCCGAGTTAGACCCGAAAAAACACGTACGGTGCCACTTTCTGCCATCCAAAAGTGCTCTCAGCGGAAGCCTTTGGGTACACCTGAACTCCCTGGGGGAGCCTTTACGCAACCCCACACTCAACAGGACTCTGCGTCTTCACTCTTTCCTAACAACCCTAAACATAACCCTAACCGCAACAAGAAGCTGAACCCGAGTTAGACCCGAAAAAACACGTACGGTGCCACTTTCTGCCATCAAAAAGTGCTCTCAGCGGAAGCCTTTGGGTACACCTGAACTCCCTGGGGGAGCCTTTACGCAACCCCACACTCAACAGGACTCTGCGTCTTCACTCTTTCCTAACAACCCTAAACATAACCCTAACCGCAACAAGAAGCTGAACCCGAGTTAGACCCGAAAAAACACGTACGGTGCCACTTTCTGCCATCAAAAAGTGCTCTCAGCGGATGCCTTTGGGTACACCTGAACTCCCTGGGGGAGCCTTTACGCAACCCCACACTCAACAGGACTCTGCGTCTTCACTCTTTCCTAACAACCCTAAACATAACCCTAACCGCAACAAGAAGCTGAACCCGAGTTAGACCCGAAAAAACACGTACGGTGCCACTTTCTGCCATCCAAAAGTGCTCTCAGCGGAAGCCTTTGGGTACACCTGAACTCCCTGGGGGAGCCTTTACGCAACCCCACACTCAACAGGACTCTGCGTCTTCACTCTTTCCTAACAACCCTAAACATAACCCTAACCGCAACAAGAAGCTGAACCCGAGTTAGACCCGAAAAAACACGTACGGTGCCACTTTCTGCCATCAAAAAGTGCTCTCAGCGGAAGCCTTTGGGTACACCTGAACTCCCTGGGGGAGCCTTTACGCAACCCCACACTCAACAGGACTCTGCGTCTTCACTCTTTCCTAACAACCCTAAACATAACCCTAACCGCAACAAGAAGCTGAACCCGAGTTAGACCCGAAAAAACACGTACGGTGCCACTTTCTGCCATCAAAAAGTGCTCTCAGCGGAAGCCTTTGGGTACACCTGACCTCCCTGGGGGAGCCTTTACGCAACCCCACACTCAACAGGACTCTGCGTCTTCACTCTTTCCTAACAACCCTAAACATAACCCTAACCGCAACAAGAAGCTGAACCCGAGTTAGACCCGAAAAAACACGTACGGTGCCACTTTCTGCCATCAAAAAGTGCTCTCAGCGGAAGCCTTTGGGTACACCTGAACTCCCTGGGGGAGCCTTTACGCAACCCCACACTCAACAGGACTCTGCGTCTTCACTCTTTCCTAACAACCCTAAACATAACCCTAACCGCAACAAGAAGCTGAACCCGAGTTAGACCCGAAAAAACACGTACGGTGCCACTTTCTGCCATCAAAAAGTGCTCTCAGCGGAAGCCTTTGGGTACACCTGACCTCCCTGGGGGAGCCTTTACGCAACCCCACACTCAACAGGACTCTGCGTCTTCACTCTTTCCTAACAACCCTAAACATAACCCTAACCGCAACAAGAAGCTGAACCCGAGTTAGACCCGAAAAAACACGTACGGTGCCACTTTCTGCCATCAAAAAGTGCTCTCAGCGGAAGCCTTTGGGTACACCTGAACTCCCTGGGGGAGCCTTTACGCAACCCCACACTCAACAGGACTCTGCGTCTTCACTCTTTCCTAACAACCCTAAACATAACCCTAACTGCAACAAGAAGCTGAACCCGAGTTAGACCCGAAAAAACACGTACGGTGCCACTTTCTGCCATCCAAAAGTGCTCTCAGCGGAAGCCTTTGGGTACACCTGAATTCCCTGGGGGAGCCTTTACGCAACCCCACACTCAACAGGACTCTGCGCCTTCACTCTTTCCTAACAACCCTAAACATAACCCTAACCGGAACAAGAAGCTGAACCCGAGTTAGACCCGAAAAAACACGTACGGTGCCACTTTCTGCCATCAAAAAGTGCTCTCAGTGGAAGCCTTTCGGTACACCTGAACTCCCTGGAGGAGCCTTTACGCAACCCCACACTCAACAGGACTCTGCGTCTTCACTCTTTCCTAACAACCCTAAACATAACCCTAACCGCAACAAGAAGCTGAACCCGAGTTAGACCCGAAAAAACACGTACGGTGCCACTTTCTGCCGTCAAAAAGTGCTCTCAGCGGAAGCCTTTGGGTACACCTGAACTCCCTGGGGGAGCCTTTATGCAACCCCACACTCAACAGGACTCTGCGTCTTCACTCTTTCCTAACAACCCTAAATATACCCCTAACCGGAACAAGAAGCTGAACCCGAGTTAGACCCGAAAAAACACGTACGGTGCCACTTTCTGCCATCAAAAAGTGCTCTCAGCGGAAGCCTTTGGGTACACCTGAACTCCCTGGGGGAGCCTTTACGCAACCCCACACTCAACAGGACTCTGCGTCTTCACTCTTTCCTAACAACCCTAAACATAACCCTAACCGCAACAAGAAGCTCAACCCGAGTTAGACCCGAAAAAACACGGACGGTGCCACTTTCTGCCATCAAAAAGTGCTCTCAGCGGAAGCCTTTCGGTACACCTGAACTCCCTGGAGGAGCCTTTACGCAACCCCACACTCAACAGGACTCTGCGTCTTCACTCTTTCCTAACAACCCTAAACATAACCCTAACCGCAACAAGAAGCTGAACCCGAGTTAGACCCGAAAAAACACGTACGGTGCCACTTTCTGCCGTCAAAAAGTGCTCTCAGCGGAAGCC
>NW_028153898.1:92500-122500 GCF_964211835.1 Anser anser | reverse complement strand
CATCAAAAAGTGCTCTCAGCGGAAGCCTTTGGGTACACCTGAACTCCCTGGGGGAGCCTTTACGCAACCCCACACTCAACAGGACTCTGCGTCTTCACTCTTTCCTAACAACCCTAAACATAACCCTAACCGCAACAAGAAGCTGAACCCGAGTTAGACCCGAAAAAACACGTACGGTGCCACTTTCTGCCATCAAAAAGTGCTCTCAGCGGAAGCCTTTGGGTACACCTGAACTCCCTGGGGGAGCCTTTACGCAACCCCACACTCAACAGGACTCTGCGTCTTCACTCTTTCCTAACAACCCTAAACATAACCCTAACCGCAACAAGAAGCTGAACCCGAGTTAGACCCGAAAAAACACGTACGGTGCCACTTTCTGCCATCAAAAAGTGCTCTCAGCGGAAGCCTTTGGGTACACCTGAACTCCCTGGGGGAGCCTTTACGCAACCCCACACTCAACAGGACTCTGCGTCTTCACTCTTTCCTAACAACCCTAAACATAACCCTAACCGCAACAAGAAGCTCAACCCGAGTTAGACCCGAAAAAACACGTACGGTGCCACTTTCTGCCATCCAAAAGTGCTCTCAGCGGAAGCCTTTGGGTACACCTGAACTCCCTGGGGGAGCCTTTACGCAACCCCACACTCAACAGGACTCTGCGTCTTCACTCTTTCCTAACAACCCTAAACATAACCCTAACCGCAACAAGAAGCTGAACCCGAGTTAGACCCGAAAAAACACGTACGGTGCCACTTTCTGCCGTCCAAAAGTGCTCTCAGCGGAAGCCTTTGGGTACACCTGAACTCCCTGGGGGAGCCTTTACGCAACCCCACACTCAACAGGACTCTGCGTCTTCACTCTTTCCTAACAACCCTAAACATAACCCTAACCGGAACAAGAAGCTGAAACCGAGTTAGACCCGAAAAAACACGTACGGTGCCACTTTCTGCCATCAAAAAGTGCTCTCAGCGGAAGCCTTTGGGTACACCTGAACTCCCTGGGGGAGCCTTTACGCAACCCCACACTCAACAGGACTCTGCGTCTTCACTCTTTCCTAACAACCCTAAACATAACCCTAACCGCAACAAGAAGCTGAACCCGAGTTAGACCCGAAAAAACACGTACGGTGCCACTTTCTGCCATCAAAAAGTGCTCTCAGCGGAAGCCTTTGGGTACACCTGAACTCCCTGGGGGAGCCTTTACGCAACCCCACACTCAACAGGACTCTGCGTCTTCACTCTTTCCTAACAACCCTAAACATAACCCTAACCGCAACAAGAAGCTGAACCCGAGTTAGACCCGAAAAAACACGTACGGTGCCACTTTCTGCCATCAAAAAGTGCTCTCAGCGGAAGCCTTTGGGTACACCTGAACTCCCTGGGGGAGCCTTTACGCAACCCCACACTCAACAGGACTCTGCGTCTTCACTCTTTCCTAACAACCCTAAACATAACCCTAACCGCAACAAGAAGCTGAACCCGAGTTAGACCCGAAAAAACACGTACGGTGCCACTTTCTGCCATCAAAAAGTGCTCTCAGCGGAAGCCTTTGGGTACACCTGAACTCCCTGGGGGAGCCTTTACGCAACCCCACACTCAACAGGACTCTGCGTCTTCACTCTTTCCTAACAACCCTAAACATAACCCTAACCGGAACAAGAAGCTGAACCCGAGTTAGACCCAAAAAAACACGTACGGTGCCACTTTCTGCCGTCAAAAAGTGCTCTCAGCGGAAGCCTTTGGGTACACCTGAACTCCCTGGGGGAGCCTTTACGCAACCCCACACTCAACAGGACTCTGCGTCTTCACTCTTTCCTAACAACCCTAAACACAACCCTAACCGGAACAAGAAGCTCAACCCGAGTTAGACCCGAAAAAACACGTACGGTGCCACTTTCTGCCATCAAAAAGTGCTCTCAGCGGAAGCCTTTGGGTACACCTGAACTCCCTGGGGGAGCCTTTACGCAACCCCACACTCAACAGGACTCTGCGTCTTCACTCTTTCCTAACAACCCTAAACATAACCCTAACCGCAACAAGAAGCTGAACCCGAGTTAGACCCGAAAAAACACGTACGGTGCCACTTTCTGCCATCAAAAAGTGCTCTCAGCGGAAGCCTTTGGGTACACCTGAACTCCCTGGGGGAGCCTTTACGCAACCCCACACTCAACAGGACTCTGCGTCTTCACTCTTTCCTAACAACCCTAAACATAACCCTAACCGCAACAAGAAGCTCAACCCGAGTTAGACCCGAAAAAACACGTACGGTGCCACTTTCTGCCATCCAAAAGTGCTCTCAGCGGAAGCCTTTGGGTACACCTGAACTCCCTGGGGGAGCCTTTACGCAACCCCACACTCAACAGGACTCTGCGTCTTCACTCTTTCCTAACAACCCTAAACATAACCCTAACCGCAACAAGAAGCTGAACCCGAGTTAGACCCGAAAAAACACGTACGGTGCCACTTTCTGCCGTCCAAAAGTGCTCTCAGCGGAAGCCTTTGGGTACACCTGAACTCCCTGGGGGAGCCTTTACGCAACCCCACACTCAACAGGACTCTGCGTCTTCACTCTTTCCTAACAACCCTAAACATAACCCTAACCGGAACAAGAAGCTGAACCCGAGTTAGACCCGAAAAAACACGTACGGTGCCACTTTCTGCCATCAAAAAGTGCTCTCAGCGGAAGCCTTTGGGTACACCTGAACTCCCTGGGGGAGCCTTTACGCAACCCCACACTCAACAGGACTCTGCGTCTTCACTCTTTCCTAACAACCCTAAACATAACCCTAACCGCAACAAGAAGCTGAACCCGAGTTAGACCCGAAAAAACACGTACGGTGCCACTTTCTGCCATCAAAAAGTGCTCTCAGCGGAAGCCTTTGGGTACACCTGAACTCCCTGGGGGAGCCTTTACGCAACCCCACACTCAACAGGACTCTGCGTCTTCACTCTTTCCTAACAACCCTAAACATAACCCTAACCGCAACAAGAAGCTGAACCCGAGTTAGACCCGAAAAAACACGTACGGTGCCACTTTCTGCCATCAAAAAGTGCTCTCAGCGGAAGCCTTTGGGTACACCTGAACTCCCTGGGGGAGCCTTTACGCAACCCCACACTCAACAGGACTCTGCGTCTTCACTCTTTCCTAACAACCCTAAACATAACCCTAACCGCAACAAGAAGCTGAACCCGAGTTAGACCCGAAAAAACACGTACGGTGCCACTTTCTGCCATCAAAAAGTGCTCTCAGCGGAAGCCTTTGGGTACACCTGAACTCCCTGGGGGAGCCTTTACGCAACCCCACACTCAACAGGACTCTGCGTCTTCACTCTTTCCTAACAACCCTAAACATAACCCTAACCGGAACAAGAAGCTGAACCCGAGTTAGACCCGAAAAAACACGTACGGTGCCACTTTCTGCCATCCAAAAGTGCTCTCAGCGGAAGCCTTTGGGTACACCTGAACTCCCTGGGGGAGCCTTTATGCAACCCCACACTCAACAGGACTCTGCGTCTTCACTCTTTCCTAACAACCCTAAACATAACCCTAACCGCAACAAGAAGCTGAACCCGAGTTAGACCCGAAAAAACACGTACGGTGCCACTTTCTGCCATCAAAAAGTGCTCTCAGCGGAAGCCTTTGGGTACACCTGAATTCCCTTGGGGAGCCTTTACGCAACCCCACACTCAACAGGACTCTGTGTCTTCACTCTTTCCTAACAACCCTAAACATAACCCTAACCGCAACAAGAAGCTGAACCCGAGTTAGACCCGAAAAAACACGTACGGTGCCACTTTCTGCCATCAAAAAGTGCTCTCAGCGGAAGCCTTTGGGTACACCTGAACTCCCTGGGGGAGCCTTTACGCAACCCCACACTCAACAGGACTCTGCGTCTTCACTCTTTCCTAACAACCCTAAACATAACCCTAACCGCAACAAGAAGCTGAACCCGAGTTAGACCCGAAAAAACACGTACGGTGCCACTTTCTGCCATCAAAAAGTGCTCTCAGCGGAAGCCTTTGGGTACACCTGAACTCCCTGGGGGAGCCTTTACGCAACGCCACACTCAACAGGACTCTGCGTCTTCACTCTTTCCTCACAACCCTAAACATAACCCTAACCGCAACAAGAAGCTGAACCCGAGTTAGACCCGAAAAAACACGTACGGTGCCACTTTCTGCCATCAAAAAGTGCTCTCAGCGGAAGCCTTTGGGTACACCTGAACTCCCTGGGGGAGCCTTTACGCAACCCCACACTCAACAGGACTCTGCGTCTTCACTCTTTCCTAACAACCCTAAACATAACCCTAACCGCAACAAGAAGCTGAACCCGAGTTAGACCCGAAAAAACACGTACGGTGCCACTTTCTGCCATCAAAAAGTGCTCTCAGCGGAAGCCTTTGGGTACACCTGAACTCCCTGGGGGAGCCTTTACGCAACCCCACACTCAACAGGACTCTGCGTCTTCACTCTTTCCTAACAACCCTAAACATAACCCTAACCGCAACAAGAAGCTGAACCCGAGTTAGACCCGAAAAAACACGTACGGTGCCACTTTCTGCCATCAAAAAGTGCTCTCAGCGGAAGCCTTTGGGTACACCTGAACTCCCTGGGGGAGCCTTTACGCAACCCCACACTCAACAGGACTCTGCGTCTTCACTCTTTCCTAACAACCCTAAACATAACCCTAACCGCAACAAGAAGCTGAACCCGAGTTAGACCCGAAAAAACACGTACGGTGCCACTTTCTGCCGTCCAAAAGTGCTCTCAGCGGAAGCCTTTGGGTACACCTGAACTCCCTGGGGGAGCCTTTACGCAACCCCACACTCAACAGGACTCTGCGTCTTCACTCTTTCCTAACAACCCTAAACATAACCCTAACCTCAACAAGAAGCTGAACCCGAGTTAGACCCGAAAATCCACGTACGGTGCCACTTTCTGCCATCAAAAAGTGCTCTCAGCGGAAGCCTTTGGGTACACCTGAACTCCCTGGGGGAGCCTTTACGCAACCCCACACTCAACAGGACTCTGCGTCTTCACTCTTTCCTAACAACCCTAAACATAACCCTAACCGCAACAAGAAGCTGAACCCGAGTTAGACCCGAAAAAACAATGTACGGTGCCACTTTCTGCCATCAAAAAGTGCTCTCAGCGGAAGCCTTTGGGTACACCTGAACTCCCTGGGGGAGCCTTTACGCAACCCCACACTCAACAGGACTCTGCGTCTTCACTCTTTCCTAACAACCCTAAACATAACCCTAACCGCAACAAGAAGCTGAACCCGAGTTAGACCCGAAAAAACACGTACGGTGCCACTTTCTGCCATCAAAAAGTGCTCTCAGCGGAAGCCTTTGGGTACACCTGACCTCCCTGGGGGAGCCTTTACGCAACCCCACACTCAACAGGACTCTGCGTCTTCACTCTTTCCTAACAACCCTAAACATAACCCTAACCGCAACAAGAAGCTCAACCCGAGTTAGACCCGAAAAAACACGTACGGTGCCACTTTCTGCCATCCAAAAGTGCTCTCAGCGGAAGCCTTTGGGTACACCTGAACTCCCTGGGGGAGCCTTTACGCAACCCCACACTCAACAGGACTCTGCGTCTTCACTCTTTCCTAACAACCCTAAACATAACCCTAACCGCAACAAGAAGCTGAACCCGAGTTAGACCCGAAAAAACACGTACGGTGCCACTTTCTGCCATCCAAAAGTGCTCTCAGCGGAAGCCTTTGGGTACACCTGAACTCCCTGGGGGAGCCTTTACGCAACCCCACACTCAACAGGACTCTGCGTCTTCACTCTTTCCTAACAACCCTAAACATAACCCTAACCGCAACAAGAAGCTCAACCCGAGTTAGACCCGAAAAAACACGTACGGTGCCACTTTCTGCCGTCCAAAAGTGCTCTCAGCGGAAGCCTTTGGGTACACCTGAACTCCCTGGGGGAGCCTTTACGCAACCCCACACTCAACAGGACTCTGCGTCTTCACTCTTTCCTAACAACCCTAAACATAACCCTAACCGGAACAAGAAGCTGAAACCGAGTTAGACCCGAAAAAACACGTACGGTGCCACTTTCTGCCATCAAAAAGTGCTCTCAGCGGAAGCCTTTGGGTACACCTGAACTCCCTGGGGGAGCCTTTACGCAACCCCACACTCAACAGGACTCTGCGTCTTCACTCTTTCCTAACAACCCTAAACATAACCCTAACCGCAACAAGAAGCTGAACCCGAGTTAGACCCGAAAAAACACGTACGGTGCCACTTTCTGCCATCAAAAAGTGCTCTCAGCGGAAGCCTTTGGGTACACCTGAACTCCCTGGGGGAGCCTTTACGCAACCCCACACTCAACAGGACTCTGCGTCTTCACTCTTTCCTAACAACCCTAAACATAACCCTAACCGCAACAAGAAGCTGAACCCGAGTTAGACCCGAAAAAACACGTACGGTGCCACTTTCTGCCATCAAAAAGTGCTCTCAGCGGAAGCCTTTGGGTACACCTGAACTCCCTGGGGGAGCCTTTACGCAACCCCACACTCAACAGGACTCTGCGTCTTCACTCTTTCCTAACAACCCTAAACATAACCCTAACCGCAACAAGAAGCTGAACCCGAGTTAGACCCGAAAAAACACGTACGGTGCCACTTTCTGCCATCAAAAAGTGCTCTCAGCGGAAGCCTTTGGGTACACCTGAACTCCCTGGGGGAGCCTTTACGCAACCCCACACTCAACAGGACTCTGCGTCTTCACTCTTTCCTAACAACCCTAAACATAACCCTAACCGGAACAAGAAGCTGAACCCGAGTTAGACCCGAAAAAACACGTACGGTGCCACTTTCTGCCATCCAAAAGTGCTCTCAGCGGAAGCCTTTGGGTACACCTGAACTCCCTGGGGGAGCCTTTATGCAACCCCACACTCAACAGGACTCTGCGTCTTCACTCTTTCCTAACAACCCTAAACATAACCCTAACCGCAACAAGAAGCTGAACCCGAGTTAGACCCGAAAAAACACGTACGGTGCCACTTTCTGCCATCAAAAAGTGCTCTCAGCGGAAGCCTTTGGGTACACCTGAATTCCCTTGGGGAGCCTTTACGCAACCCCACACTCAACAGGACTCTGTGTCTTCACTCTTTCCTAACAACCCTAAACATAACCCTAACCGCAACAAGAAGCTGAACCCGAGTTAGACCCGAAAAAACACGTACGGTGCCACTTTCTGCCATCAAAAAGTGCTCTCAGCGGAAGCCTTTGGGTACACCTGAACTCCCTGGGGGAGCCTTTACGCAACCCCACACTCAACAGGACTCTGCGTCTTCACTCTTTCCTAACAACCCTAAACATAACCCTAACCGCAACAAGAAGCTGAACCCGAGTTAGACCCGAAAAAACACGTACGGTGCCACTTTCTGCCATCAAAAAGTGCTCTCAGCGGAAGCCTTTGGGTACACCTGAACTCCCTGGGGGAGCCTTTACGCAACGCCACACTCAACAGGACTCTGCGTCTTCACTCTTTCCTCACAACCCTAAACATAACCCTAACCGCAACAAGAAGCTGAACCCGAGTTAGACCCGAAAAAACACGTACGGTGCCACTTTCTGCCATCAAAAAGTGCTCTCAGCGGAAGCCTTTGGGTACACCTGAACTCCCTGGGGGAGCCTTTACGCAACCCCACACTCAACAGGACTCTGCGTCTTCACTCTTTCCTAACAACCCTAAACATAACCCTAACCGCAACAAGAAGCTGAACCCGAGTTAGACCCGAAAAAACACGTACGGTGCCACTTTCTGCCATCAAAAAGTGCTCTCAGCGGAAGCCTTTGGGTACACCTGAACTCCCTGGGGGAGCCTTTACGCAACCCCACACTCAACAGGACTCTGCGTCTTCACTCTTTCCTAACAACCCTAAACATAACCCTAACCGCAACAAGAAGCTCAACCCGAGTTAGACCCGAAAAAACACGTACGGTGCCACTTTCTGCCATCAAAAAGTGCTCTCAGCGGAAGCCTTTGGGTACACCTGAACTCCCTGGGGGAGCCTTTACGCAACCCCACACTCAACAGGACTCTGCGTCTTCACTCTTTCCTAACAACCCTAAACATAACCCTAACCGCAACAAGAAGCTGAACCCGAGTTAGACCCGAAAAAACACGTACGGTGCCACTTTCTGCCGTCCAAAAGTGCTCTCAGCGGAAGCCTTTGGGTACACCTGAACTCCCTGGGGGAGCCTTTACGCAACCCCACACTCAACAGGACTCTGCGTCTTCACTCTTTCCTAACAACCCTAAACATAACCCTAACCTCAACAAGAAGCTGAACCCGAGTTAGACCCGAAAATCCACGTACGGTGCCACTTTCTGCCATCAAAAAGTGCTCTCAGCGGAAGCCTTTGGGTACACCTGAACTCCCTGGGGGAGCCTTTACGCAACCCCACACTCAACAGGACTCTGCGTCTTCACTCTTTCCTAACAACCCTAAACATAACCCTAACCGCAACAAGAAGCTGAACCCGAGTTAGACCCGAAAAAACAATGTACGGTGCCACTTTCTGCCATCAAAAAGTGCTCTCAGCGGAAGCCTTTGGGTACACCTGACCTCCCTGGGGGAGCCTTTACGCAACCCCACACTCAACAGGACTCTGCGTCTTCACTCTTTCCTAACAACCCTAAACATAACCCTAACCGCAACAAGAAGCTCAACCCGAGTTAGACCCGAAAAAACACGTACGGTGCCACTTTCTGCCATCCAAAAGTGCTCTCAGCGGAAGCCTTTGGGTACACCTGAACTCCCTGGGGGAGCCTTTACGCAACCCCACACTCAACAGGACTCTGCGTCTTCACTCTTTCCTAACAATCCTAAACATAACCCTAACCGCAACAAGAAGCTGAACCCGAGTTAGACCCGAAAAAACACGTACGGTGCCACTTTCTGCCATCCAAAAGTGCTCTCAGCGGAAGCCTTTGGGTACACCTGAATTCCCTGGGGGAGCCTTTACGCAACCCCACACTCAACAGGACTCTGCGCCTTCACTCTTTCCTAACAACCCTAAACATAACCCTCACCAGAACAAGAAGCTCAACCCGAGTTAGACCCGAAAAAACACGTACGGTGCCACTTTCTGCCATCAAAAAGTGCTCTCAGCGGAAGCCTTTGGGTACACCTGAACTCCCTGGGGGAGCCTTTACGCAACCCCACACTCAACAGGACTCTGCGTCTTCACTCTTTCCTAACAACCCTAAACATAACCCTAACCGCAACAAGAAGCTGAACCCGAGTTAGACCCGAAAAAACACGTACGGTGCCACTTTCTGCCGTCCAAAAGTGCTCTCAGCGGAAGCCTTTGGGTACACCTGAACTCCCTGGAGGAGCCTTTACGCAACCCCACACTCAACAGGACTCTGCGTCTTCACTCTTTCCTAACAACCCTAAACATAACCCTAACCGCAACAAGAAGCTGAACCCGAGTTAGACCCGAAAAAACACGTACGGTGCCACTTTCTGCCATCAAAAAGTGCTCTCAGCGGAAGCCTTTGGGTACACCTGAACTCCCTGGGGGAGCCTTTACGCAACCCCACACTCAACAGGACTCTGCGTCTTCACTCTTTCCTAACAACCCTAAACATAACCCTAACCGCAACAAGAAGCTCAACCCGAGTTAGACCCGAAAAAACACGTACGGTGCCACTTTCTGCCATCAAAAAGTGCTCTCAGCGGAAGCCTTTGGGTACACCTGAACTCCCTGGGGGAGCCTTTACGCAACCCCACACTCAACAGGACTCTGCGTCTTCACTCTTTCCTAACAACCCTAAACATAACCCTAACCGCAACAAGAAGCTCAACCCGAGTTAGACCCGAAAAAACACGTACGGTGCCACTTTCTGCCATCAAAAAGTGCTCTCAGCGGAAGCCTTTGGGTACACCTGAATTCCCTGGGGGAGCCTTTACGCAACCCCACACTCAACAGGACTCTGCGTCTTCACTCTTTCCTAACAACCCTAAACATAACCCTAACCGCAACAAGAAGCTGAACCCGAGTTAGACCCGAAAAAACACGTACGGTGCCACTTTCTGCCATCAAAAAGTGCTCTCAGCGGAAGCCTTTGGGTACACCTGAACTCCCTGGGGGAGCCTTTACGCAACCCCACACTCAACAGGACTCTGCGTCTTCACTCTTTCCTAACAACCCTAAACATAACCCTAACCGCAACAAGAAGCTGAACCCGAGTTAGACCCGAAAAAACACGTACGGTGCCACTTTCTGCCATCCAAAAGTGCTCTCAGCGGAAGCCTTTGGGTACACCTGAACTCCCTGGGGGAGCCTTTACGCAACCCCACACTCAACAGGACTCTGCGTCTTCACTCTTTCCTAACAACCCTAAACATAACCCTAACCGCAACAAGAAGCTCAACCCGAGTTAGACCCGAAAAAACACGTACGGTGCCACTTTCTGCCATCAAAAAGTGCTCTCAGCGGAAGCCTTTGGGTACACCTGAACTCCCTGGGGGAGCCTTTACGCAACCCCACACTCAACAGGACTCTGCGTCTTCACTCTTTCCTAACAACCCTAAACATAACCCTAACCGCAACAAGAAGCTCAACCCGAGTTAGACCCGAAAAAACACGTACGGTGCCACTTTCTGCCATCAAAAAGTGCTCTCAGCGGAAGCCTTTGGGTACACCTGAACTCCCTGGGGGAGCCTTTACGCAACCCCACACTCAACAGGACTCTGCGTCTTCACTCTTTCCTAACAACCCTAAACATAACCCTAACCGCAACAAGAAGCTGAACCCGAGTTAGACCCGAAAAAACACGTACGGTGCCACTTTCTGCCATCAAAAAGTGCTCTCAGCGGAAGCCTTTGGGTACACCTGAACTCCCTGGGGGAGCCTTTACGCAACCCCACACTCAACAGGACTCTGCGTCTTCACTCTTTCCTAACAACCCTAAACATAACCCTAACCGCAACAAGAAGCTCAACCCGAGTTAGACCCGAAAAAACACGTACGGTGCCACTTTCTGCCATCAAAAAGTGCTCTCAGCGGAAGCCTTTGGGTACACCTGAACTCCCTGGGGGAGCCTTTACGCAACCCCACACTCAACAGGACTCTGCGTCTTCACTCTTTCCTAACAACCCTAAACATAACCCTAACCGCAACAAGAAGCTGAACCCGAGTTAGACCCGAAAAAACACGTACGGTGCCACTTTCTGCCATCAAAAAGTGCTCTCAGCAGAAGCCTTTGGGTACACCTGAACTCCCTGGGGGAGCCTTTACGCAACCCCACACTCAACAGGACTCTGCGTCTTCACTCTTTCCTAACAACCCTAAACATAACCCTAACCGCAACAAGAAGATGAACCCGAGTTAGACCCGAAAAAACACGTACGGTGCCACTTTCTGCCATCAAAAAGTGCTCTCAGCGGAAGCCTTTGGGTACACCTGAACTCCCTGGGGGAGCCTTTACGCAACCCCACACTCAACAGGACTCTGCGTCTTCACTCTTTCCTAACAACCCTAAACACAACCCTAACCGCAACAAGAAGCTGAACCCGAGTTAGACCCGAAAAAACACGTACGGTGCCACTTTCTGCCATCAAAAAGTGCTCTCAGCGGAAGCCTTTGGGTACACCTGAACTCCCTGGGGGAGCCTTTACGCAACCCCACACTCAACAGGACTCTGCGTCTTCACTCTTTCCTAACAACCCTAAACATAACCCTAACCGGAACAAGAAGCTCAACCCGAGTTAGACCCGAAAAAACACGTACGGTGCCACTTTCTGCCATCAAAAAGTGCTCTCAGCGGAAGCCTTTGGGTACACCTGAACTCCCTGGGGGAGCCTTTACGCAACCCCACACTCAACAGGACTCTGCGTCTTCACTCTTTCCTAACAACCCTAAACATAACCCTAACCGCAACAAGAAGCTCAACCCGAGTTAGACCCGAAAAAACACGTACGGTGCCACTTTCTGCCATCAAAAAGTGCTCTCAGCGGAAGCCTTTGGGTACACCTGAACTCCCTGGGGGAGCCTTTACGCAACCCCACACTCAACAGGACTCTGCGTCTTCACTCTTTCCTAACAACCCTAAACATAACCCTAACCGCAACAAGAAGCTCAACCCGAGTTAGACCCGAAAAAACACGTACGGTGCCACTTTCTGCCATCAAAAAGTGCTCTCAGCGGAAGCCTTTGGGTACACCTGAACTCCCTGGGGGAGCCTTTACGCAACCCCACACTCAACAGGACTCTGCGTCTTCACTCTTTCCTAACAACCCTAAACATAACCCTAACCGCAACAAGAAGCTGAACCCGAGTTAGACCCGAAAAAACACGTACGGTGCCACTTTCTGCCATCAAAAAGTGCTCTCAGCGGAAGCCTTTGGGTACACCTGAATTCCCTGGGGGAGCCTTTACGCAACCCCACACTCAACAGGACTCTGTGTCTTCACTCTTTCCTAACAACCCTAAACATAACCCTAACCGCAACAAGAAGCTGAACCCGAGTTAGACCCGAAAAAACACGTACGGTGCCACTTTCTGCCATCAAAAAGTGCTCTCAGCGGAAGCCTTTGGGTACACCTGAACTCCCTGGGGGAGCCTTTACGCAACCCCACACTCAACAGGACTCTGCGTCTTCACTCTTTCCTAACAACCCTAAACATAACCCTAACCGCAACAAGAAGCTCAACCCGAGTTAGACCCGAAAAAACACGTACGGTGCCACTTTCTGCCATCAAAAAGTGCTCTCAGCGGAAGCCTTTGGGTACACCTGAACTCCCTGGGGGAGCCTTTACGCAACCCCACACTCAACAGGACTCTGCGTCTTCACTCTTTCCTCACAACCCTAAACATAACCCTAACCGCAACAAGAAGCTGAACCCGAGTTAGACCCGAAAAAACACGTACGGTGCCACTTTCTGCCATCAAAAAGTGCTCTCAGCGGAAGCCTTTGGGTACACCTGAACTCCCTGGGGGAGCCTTTACGCAACCCCACACTCAACAGGACTCTGCGTCTTCACTCTTTCCTAACAACCCTAAACATAACCCTAACCGCAACAAGAAGCTGAACCCGAGTTAGACCCGAAAAAACACGTACGGTGCCACTTTCTGCCATCAAAAAGTGCTCTCAGCGGAAGCCTTTGGGTACACCTGAACTCCCTGGGGGAGCCTTTACGCAACCCCACACTCAACAGGACTCTGCGTCTTCACTCTTTCCTAACAACCCTAAACATAACCCTAACCGCAACAAGAAGCTGAACCCGAGTTAGACCCGAAAAAACACGTACGGTGCCACTTTCTGCCATCAAAAAGTGCTCTCAGCGGAAGCCTTTGGGTACACCTGAACTCCCTGGGGGAGCCTTTACGCAACCCCACACTCAACAGGACTCTGCGTCTTCACTCTTTCCTAACAACCCTAAACATAACCCTAACCGCAACAAGAAGCTGAACCCGAGTTAGACCCGAAAAAACACGTACGGTGCCACTTTCTGCCGTCCAAAAGTGCTCTCAGCGGAAGCCTTTGGGTACACCTGAACTCCCTGGGGGAGCCTTTACGCAACCCCACACTCAACAGGACTCTGCGTCTTCACTCTTTCCTAACAACCCTAAACATAACCCTAACCTCAACAAGAAGCTGAACCCGAGTTAGACCCGAAAATCCACGTACGGTGCCACTTTCTGCCATCAAAAAGTGCTCTCAGCGGAAGCCTTTGGGTACACCTGAACTCCCTGGGGGAGCCTTTACGCAACCCCACACTCAACAGGACTCTGCGTCTTCACTCTTTCCTAACAACCCTAAACATAACCCTAACCGCAACAAGAAGCTGAACCCGAGTTAGACCCGAAAAAACAATGTACGGTGCCACTTTCTGCCATCAAAAAGTGCTCTCAGCGGAAGCCTTTGGGTACACCTGAACTCCCTGGGGGAGCCTTTACGCAACCCCACACTCAACAGGACTCTGCGTCTTCACTCTTTCCTAACAACCCTAAACATAACCCTAACCGCAACAAGAAGCTGAACCCGAGTTAGACCCGAAAAAACACGTACGGTGCCACTTTCTGCCATCAAAAAGTGCTCTCAGCGGAAGCCTTTGGGTACACCTGACCTCCCTGGGGGAGCCTTTACGCAACCCCACACTCAACAGGACTCTGCGTCTTCACTCTTTCCTAACAACCCTAAACATAACCCTAACCGCAACAAGAAGCTCAACCCGAGTTAGACCCGAAAAAACACGTACGGTGCCACTTTCTGCCATCCAAAAGTGCTCTCAGCGGAAGCCTTTGGGTACACCTGAACTCCCTGGGGGAGCCTTTACGCAACCCCACACTCAACAGGACTCTGCGTCTTCACTCTTTCCTAACAATCCTAAACATAACCCTAACCGCAACAAGAAGCTGAACCCGAGTTAGACCCGAAAAAACACGTACGGTGCCACTTTCTGCCATCCAAAAGTGCTCTCAGCGGAAGCCTTTGGGTACACCTGAATTCCCTGGGGGAGCCTTTACGCAACCCCACACTCAACAGGACTCTGCGCCTTCACTCTTTCCTAACAACCCTAAACATAACCCTCACCAGAACAAGAAGCTCAACCCGAGTTAGACCCGAAAAAACACGTACGGTGCCACTTTCTGCCATCAAAAAGTGCTCTCAGCGGAAGCCTTTGGGTACACCTGAACTCCCTGGGGGAGCCTTTACGCAACCCCACACTCAACAGGACTCTGCGTCTTCACTCTTTCCTAACAACCCTAAACATAACCCTAACCGCAACAAGAAGCTCAACCCGAGTTAGACCCGAAAAAACACGTACGGTGCCACTTTCTGCCGTCCAAAAGTGCTCTCAGCGGAAGCCTTTGGGTACACCTGAACTCCCTGGAGGAGCCTTTACGCAACCCCACACTCAACAGGACTCTGCGTCTTCACTCTTTCCTAACAATCCTAAACACAACCCTAACCGCAACAAGAAGATGAACCCGAGTTAGACCCGAAAAAACACGTACGGTGCCACTTTCTGCCATCAAAAAGTGCTCTCAGCGGAAGCCTTTGGGTACACCTGAACTCCCTGGGGGAGCCTTTACGCAACCCCACACTCAACAGGACTCTGCGTCTTCACTCTTTCCTAACAACCCTAAACATAACCCTAACCGCAACAAGAAGCTGAACCCGAGTTAGACCCGAAAAAACACGTACGGTGCCACTTTCTGCCATCAAAAAGTGCTCTCAGCGGAAGCCTTTGGGTACACCTGAATTCCCTGGGGGAGCCTTTACGCAACCCCACACTCAACAGGACTCTGCGTCTTCACTCTTTCCTAACAACCCTAAACATAACCCTAACCGCAACAAGAAGCTCAACCCGAGTTAGACCCGAAAAAACACGTACGGTGCCACTTTCTGCCGTCCAAAAGTGCTCTCAGCGGAAGCCTTTGGGTACACCTGAACTCCCTGGAGGAGCCTTTACGCAACCCCACACTCAACAGGACTCTGCGTCTTCACTCTTTCCTAACAACCCTAAACACAACCCTAACCGCAACAAGAAGCTGAACCCGAGTTAGACCCGAAAAAACACGTACGGTGCCACTTTCTGCCATCAAAAAGTGCTCTCAGCGGAAGCCTTTGGGTACACCTGAACTCCCTGGGGGAGCCTTTACGCAACCCCACACTCAACAGGACTCTGCGTCTTCACTCTTTCCTAACAACCCTAAACATAACCCTAACCGCAACAAGAAGCTGAACCCGAGTTAGACCCGAAAAAACACGTACGGTGCCACTTTCTGCCATCAAAAAGTGCTCTCAGCGGAAGCCTTTGGGTACACCTGAACTCCCTGGGGGAGCCTTTACGCAACCCCACACTCAACAGGACTCTGCGTCTTCACTCTTTCCTAACAACCCTAAACATAACCCTAACCGCAACAAGAAGCTGAACCCGAGTTAGACCCGAAAAAACACGTACGGTGCCACTTTCTGCCATCAAAAAGTGCTCTCAGCGGAAGCCTTTGGGTACACCTGAACTCCCTGGGGGAGCCTTTACGCAACCCCACACTCAACAGGACTCTGCGTCTTCACTCTTTCCTAACAACCCTAAACATAACCCTAACCGCAACAAGAAGCTCAACCCGAGTTAGACCCGAAAAAACACGTACGGTGCCACTTTCTGCCATCAAAAAGTGCTCTCAGCGGAAGCCTTTGGGTACACCTGAACTCCCTGGGGGAGCCTTTACGCAACCCCACACTCAACAGGACTCTGCGTCTTCACTCTTTCCTAACAACCCTAAACATAACCCTAACCGCAACAAGAAGCTCAACCCGAGTTAGACCCGAAAAAACACGTACGGTGCCACTTTCTGCCGTCCAAAAGTGCTCTCAGCGGAAGCCTTTGGGTACACCTGAACTCCCTGGAGGAGCCTTTACGCAACCCCACACTCAACAGGACTCTGCGTCTTCACTCTTTCCTAACAACCCTAAACACAACCCTAACCGCAACAAGAAGATGAACCCGAGTTAGACCCGAAAAAACACGTACGGTGCCACTTTCTGCCATCAAAAAGTGCTCTCAGCGGAAGCCTTTGGGTACACCTGAACTCCCTGGGGGAGCCTTTACGCAACCCCACACTCAACAGGACTCTGCGTCTTCACTCTTTCCTAACAACCCTAAACATAACCCTAACCGCAACAAGAAGCTGAACCCGAGTTAGACCCGAAAAAACACGTACGGTGCCACTTTCTGCCATCAAAAAGTGCTCTCAGCGGAAGCCTTTGGGTACACCTGAATTCCCTGGGGGAGCCTTTACGCAACCCCACACTCAACAGGACTCTGCGTCTTCACTCTTTCCTAACAACCCTAAACATAACCCTAACCGCAACAAGAAGCTGAACCCGAGTTAGACCCGAAAAAACACGTACGGTGCCACTTTCTGCCGTCCAAAAGTGCTCTCAGCGGAAGCCTTTGGGTACACCTGAACTCCCTGGAGGAGCCTTTACGCAACCCCACACTCAACAGGACTCTGCGTCTTCACTCTTTCCTAACAACCCTAAACATAACCCTAACCGCAACAAGAAGATGAACCCGAGTTAGACCCGAAAAAACACGTACGGTGCCACTTTCTGCCATCAAAAAGTGCTCTCAGCGGAAGCCTTTGGGTACACCTGAACTCCCTGGGGGAGCCTTTACGCAACCCCACACTCAACAGGACTCTGCGTCTTCACTCTTTCCTAACAACCCTAAACATAACCCTAACCGCAACAAGAAGCTGAACCCGAGTTAGACCCGAAAAAACACGTACGGTGCCACTTTCTGCCATCCAAAAGTGCTCTCAGCGGAAGCCTTTGGGTACACCTGAACTCCCTGGGGGAGCCTTTACGCAACCCCACACTCAACAGGACTCTGCGTCTTCACTCTTTCCTAACAACCCTAAACATAACCCTAACCGCAACAAGAAGCTCAACCCGAGTTAGACCCGAAAAAACACGTACGGTGCCACTTTCTGCCATCAAAAAGTGCTCTCAGCGGAAGCCTTTGGGTACACCTGAACTCCCTGGGGGAGCCTTTACGCAACCCCACACTCAACAGGACTCTGCGTCTTCACTCTTTCCTAACAACCCTAAACATAACCCTAACCGCAACAAGAAGCTCAACCCGAGTTAGACCCGAAAAAACACGTACGGTGCCACTTTCTGCCATCAAAAAGTGCTCTCAGCGGAAGCCTTTGGGTACACCTGAACTCCCTGGGGGAGCCTTTACGCAACCCCACACTCAACAGGACTCTGCGTCTTCACTCTTTCCTAACAACCCTAAACATAACCCTAACCGCAACAAGAAGCTGAACCCGAGTTAGACCCGAAAAAACACGTACGGTGCCACTTTCTGCCATCAAAAAGTGCTCTCAGCGGAAGCCTTTGGGTACACCTGAACTCCCTGGGGGAGCCTTTACGCAACCCCACACTCAACAGGACTCTGCGTCTTCACTCTTTCCTAACAACCCTAAACATAACCCTAACCGCAACAAGAAGCTCAACCCGAGTTAGACCCGAAAAAACACGTACGGTGCCACTTTCTGCCATCAAAAAGTGCTCTCAGCGGAAGCCTTTGGGTACACCTGAACTCCCTGGGGGAGCCTTTACGCAACCCCACACTCAACAGGACTCTGCGTCTTCACTCTTTCCTAACAACCCTAAACATAACCCTAACCGCAACAAGAAGCTGAACCCGAGTTAGACCCGAAAAAACACGTACGGTGCCACTTTCTGCCATCAAAAAGTGCTCTCAGCAGAAGCCTTTGGGTACACCTGAACTCCCTGGGGGAGCCTTTACGCAACCCCACACTCAACAGGACTCTGCGTCTTCACTCTTTCCTAACAACCCTAAACATAACCCTAACCGCAACAAGAAGATGAACCCGAGTTAGACCCGAAAAAACACGTACGGTGCCACTTTCTGCCATCAAAAAGTGCTCTCAGCGGAAGCCTTTGGGTACACCTGAACTCCCTGGGGGAGCCTTTACGCAACCCCACACTCAACAGGACTCTGCGTCTTCACTCTTTCCTAACAACCCTAAACATAACCCTAACCGCAACAAGAAGCTGAACCCGAGTTAGACCCGAAAAAACACGTACGGTGCCACTTTCTGCCATCAAAAAGTGCTCTCAGCGGAAGCCTTTGGGTACACCTGAATTCCCTGGGGGAGCCTTTACGCAACCCCACACTCAACAGGACTCTGCGCCTTCACTCTTTCCTAACAACCCTAAACATAACCCTAACCGGAACAAGAAGCTCAACCCGAGTTAGACCCGAAAAAACACGTACGGTGCCACTTTCTGCCATCAAAAAGTGCTCTCAGCGGAAGCCTTTGGGTACACCTGAACTCCCTGGGGGAGCCTTTACGCAACCCCACACTCAACAGGACTCTGCGTCTTCACTCTTTCCTAACAACCCTAAACATAACCCTAACCGCAACAAGAAGCTGAACCCGAGTTAGACCCGAAAAAACACGTACGGTGCCACTTTCTGCCGTCAAAAAGTGCTCTCAGCGGAAGCCTTTGGGTACACCTGAACTCCCTGGAGGAGCCTTTACGCAACCCCACACACAACAGGACTCTGCGTCTTCACTCTTTCCTAACAACCCTAAACATAACCCTAACCGCAACAAGAAGCTGAACCCGAGTTAGACCCGAAAAAACACGTACGGTGCCACTTTCTGCCATCAAAAAGCGCTCTCAGCAGAAGCCTTTGGGTACACCTGAACTCCCTGGGGGAGCCTTTACGCAACCCCACACTCAACAGGACTCTGCGTCTTCACTCTTTCCTAACAACCCTAAACATAACCCTAACCGCAACAAGTTGCTGAACCCGAGTTAGACCCGAAAAAACACGTACGGTGCCACTTTCTGCCATCAAAAAGTGCTCTCAGCGGAAGCCTTTGGGTACACCTGAACTCCCTGGGGGAGCCTTTACGCAACCCCACACTCAACAGGACTCTGCGTCTTCACTCTTTCCTAACAACCCTAAACATAACCCTAACCGCAACAAGAAGCTGAACCCGAGTTACACCCGAAAAAACACGTACGGTGCCACTTTCTGCCATCAAAAAGTGCTCTCAGCGGAAGCCTTTGGGTACACCTGACCTCCCTGGGGGAGCCTTTACGCAACCCCACACTCAACAGGACTCTGCGTCTTCACTCTTTCCTAACAACCCTAAACATAACCCTAACCGCAACAAGAAGCTGAACCCGAGTTAGACCCGAAAAAACACGTACGGTGCCACTTTCTGCCATCAAAAAGTGCTCTCAGCGGAAGCCTTTGGGTACACCTGAACTCCCTGGGGGAGCCTTTACACAACCCCACACTCAACAGGACTCTGCGTCTTCACTCTTTCCTAACAACCCTAAACGTAACCCTAACCGCAACAAGAAGCTGAACCCGAGTTAGACCCGAAAAAACACGTACGGTGCCACTTTCTGCCATCCAAAAGTGCTCTCAGCGGAAGCCTTTGGGTACACCTGAATTCCCTGGGGGAGCCTTTACGCAACCCCACACTCAACAGGACTCTGCGTCTTCACTCTTTCCTAACAACCCTAAACATAACCCTAACCGCAACAAGAAGCTCAACCCGAGTTAGACCCGAAAAAACACGTACGGTGCCACTTTCTGCCATCAAAAAGTGCTCTCAGCGGAAGCCTTTGGGTACACCTGAACTCCCTGGGGGAGCCTTTACGCAACCCCACACTCAACAGGACTCTGCGTCTTCACTCTTTCCTAACAACCCTAAACATAACCCTAACCGCAACAAGAAGCTGAACCCGAGTTAGACCCGAAAAAACACGTACGGTGCCACTTTCTGCCATCCAAAAGTGCTCTCAGCGGAAGCCTTTGGGTACACCTGAACTCCCTGGGGGAGCCTTTACGCAACCCCACACTCAACAGGACTCTGCGTCTTCACTCTTTCCTAACAACCCTAAACATAACCCTAACCGCAACAAGAAGCTCAACCCGAGTTAGACCCGAAAAAACACGTACGGTGCCACTTTCTGCCATCAAAAAGTGCTCTCAGCGGAAGCCTTTGGGTACACCTGAACTCCCTGGGGGAGCCTTTACGCAACCCCACACTCAACAGGACTCTGCGTCTTCACTCTTTCCTAACAACCCTAAACATAACCCTAACCGCAACAAGAAGCTCAACCCGAGTTAGACCCGAAAAAACACGTACGGTGCCACTTTCTGCCATCAAAAAGTGCTCTCAGCGGAAGCCTTTGGGTACACCTGAACTCCCTGGGGGAGCCTTTACGCAACCCCACACTCAACAGGACTCTGCGTCTTCACTCTTTCCTAACAACCCTAAACATAACCCTAACCGCAACAAGAAGCTGAACCCGAGTTAGACCCGAAAAAACACGTACGGTGCCACTTTCTGCCATCAAAAAGTGCTCTCAGCGGAAGCCTTTGGGTACACCTGAACTCCCTGGGGGAGCCTTTACGCAACCCCACACTCAACAGGACTCTGCGTCTTCACTCTTTCCTAACAACCCTAAACATAACCCTAACCGCAACAAGAAGCTCAACCCGAGTTAGACCCGAAAAAACACGTACGGTGCCACTTTCTGCCATCAAAAAGTGCTCTCAGCGGAAGCCTTTGGGTACACCTGAACTCCCTGGGGGAGCCTTGACGCAACCCCACACTCAACAGGACTCTGCGTCTTCACTCTTTCCTAACAACCCTAAACATAACCCTAACCGCAACAAGAAGCTGAACCCGAGTTAGACCCGAAAAAACACGTACGGTGCCACTTTCTGCCATCAAAAAGTGCTCTCAGAAGAAGCCTTTGGGTACACCTGAACTCCCTGGGGGAGCCTTTACGCAACCCCACACTCAACAGGACTCTGCGTCTTCACTCTTTCCTAACAACCCTAAACATAACCCTAACCGCAACAAGAAGATGAACCCGAGTTAGACCCGAAAAAACACGTACGGTGCCACTTTCTGCCATCAAAAAGTGCTCTCAGCGGAAGCCTTTGGGTACACCTGAACTCCCTGGGGGAGCCTTTACGCAACCCCACACTCAACAGGACTCTGCGTCTTCACTCTTTCCTAACAACCCTAAACACAACCCTAACCGCAACAAGAAGCTGAACCCGAGTTAGACCCGAAAAAACACGTACGGTGCCACTTTCTGCCATCAAAAAGTGCTCTCAGCGGAAGCCTTTGGGTACACCTGAACTCCCTGGGGGAGCCTTTACGCAACCCCACACTCAACAGGACTCTGCGTCTTCACTCTTTCCTAACAACCCTAAACATAACCCTAACCGCAACAAGAAGCTGAACCCGAGTTAGACCCGAAAAAACACGTACGGTGCCACTTTCTGCCATCAAAAAGTGCTCTCAGCGGAAGCCTTTGGGTACACCTGAACTCCCTGGGGGAGCCTTTACGCAACCCCACACTCAACAGGACTCTGCGTCTTCACTCTTTCCTAACAACCCTAAACATAACCCTAACCGCAACAAGAAGCTCAACCCGAGTTAGACCCGAAAAAACACGTACGGTGCCACTTTCTGCCATCAAAAAGTGCTCTCAGCGGAAGCCTTTGGGTACACCTGAACTCCCTGGGGGAGCCTTTACGCAACCCCACACTCAACAGGACTCTGCGTCTTCACTCTTTCCTAACAACCCTAAACATAACCCTAACCGCAACAAGAAGCTGAACCCGAGTTAGACCCGAAAAAACACGTACGGTGCCACTTTCTGCCATCAAAAAGTGCTCTCAGCGGAAGCCTTTGGGTACACCTGAACTCCCTGGGGGAGCCTTTACGCAACCCCACACTCAACAGGACTCTGCGTCTTCACTCTTTCCTAACAACCCTAAACATAACCCTAACCGCAACAAGAAGCTGAACCCGAGTTAGACCCGAAAAAACACGTACGGTGCCACTTTCTGCCATCAAAAAGTGCTCTCAGCGGAAGCCTTTGGGTACACCTGAACTCCCTGGGGGAGCCTTTACGCAACCCCACACTCAACAGGACTCTGCGCCTTCACTCTTTCCTAACAACCCTAAACATAACCCTAACCGGAACAAGAAGCTCAACCCGAGTTAGACCCGAAAAAACACGTACGGTGCCACTTTCTGCCATCAAAAAGTGCTCTCAGCGGAAGCCTTTGGGTACACCTGAACTCCCTGGGGGAGCCTTTACGCAACCCCACACTCAACAGGACTCTGCGTCTTCACTCTTTCCTAACAACCCTAAACATAACCCTAACCGCAACAAGAAGCTGAACCCGAGTTAGACCCGAAAAAACACGTACGGTGCCACTTTCTGCCGTCAAAAAGTGCTCTCAGCGGAAGCCTTTGGGTACACCTGAACTCCCTGGAGGAGCCTTTACGCAACCCCACACTCAACAGGACTCTGCGTCTTCACTCTTTCCTAACAACCCTAAACATAACCCTAACCGCAACAAGAAGCTGAACCCGAGTTAGACCCGAAAAAACACGTACGGTGCCACTTTCTGCCATCAAAAAGCGCTCTCAGCAGAAGCCTTTGGGTACACCTGAACTCCCTGGGGGAGCCTTTACGCAACCCCACACTCAACAGGACTCTGCGTCTTCACTCTTTCCTAACAACCCTAAACATAACCCTAACCGCAACAAGTTGCTGAACCCGAGTTAGACCCGAAAAAACACGTACGGTGCCACTTTCTGCCATCAAAAAGTGCTCTCAGCGGAAGCCTTTGGGTACACCTGAACTCCCTGGGGGAGCCTTTACGCAACCCCACACTCAACAGGACTCTGCGTCTTCACTCTTTCCTAACAACCCTAAACATAACCCTAACCGCAACAAGAAGCTGAACCCGAGTTACACCCGAAAAAACACGTACGGTGCCACTTTCTGCCATCAAAAAGTGCTCTCAGCGGAAGCCTTTGGGTACACCTGACCTCCCTGGGGGAGCCTTTACGCAACCCCACACTCAACAGGACTCTGCGTCTTCACTCTTTCCTAACAACCCTAAACATAACCCTAACCGCAACAAGAAGCTGAACCCGAGTTACACCCGAAAAAACACGTACGGTGCCACTTTCTGCCATCAAAAAGTGCTCTCAGCGGAAGCCTTTGGGTACACCTGAACTCCCTGGGGGAGCCTTTACACAACCCCACACTCAACAGGACTCTGCGTCTTCACTCTTTCCTAACAACCCTAAACGTAACCCTAACCGCAACAAGAAGCTGAACCCGAGTTAGACCCGAAAAAACACGTACGGTGCCACTTTCTGCCATCCAAAAGTGCTCTCAGCGGAAGCCTTTGGGTACACCTGAATTCCCTGGGGGAGCCTTTACGCAACCCCACACTCAACAGGACTCTGCGTCTTCACTCTTTCCTAACAACCCTAAACATAACCCTAACCGCAACAAGAAGCTCAACCCGAGTTAGACCCGAAAAAACACGTACGGTGCCACTTTCTGCCATCAAAAAGTGCTCTCAGCGGAAGCCTTTGGGTACACCTGAACTCCCTGGGGGAGCCTTTACGCAACCCCACACTCAACAGGACTCTGCGTCTTCACTCTTTCCTAACAACCCTAAACATAACCCTAACCGCAACAAGAAGCTGAACCCGAGTTAGACCCGAAAAAACACGTACGGTGCCACTTTCTGCCATCAAAAAGTGCTCTCAGCAGAAGCCTTTGGGTACACCTGAACTCCCTGGGGGAGCCTTTACGCAACCCCACACTCAACAGGACTCTGCGTCTTCACTCTTTCCTAACAACCCTAAACATAACCCTAACCGCAACAAGAAGCTGAACCCGAGTTAGACCCGAAAAAACACGTACGGTGCCACTTTCTGCCATCAAAAAGTGCTCTCAGCGGAAGCCTTTGGGTACACCTGAACTCCCTGGGGGAGCCTTTACGCAACCCCACACTCAACAGGACTCTGTGTCTTCACTCTTTCCTAACAACCCTAAACATAACCCTAACCGCAACAAGAAGCTGAACCCGAGTTAGACCCGAAAAAACACGTACGGTGCCACTTTCTGCCATCCAAAAGTGCTCTCAGCGGAAGCCTTTGGGTACACCTGAACTCCCTGGGGGAGCCTTTACGCAACCCCACACTCAACAGGACTCTGCGTCTTCACTCTTTCCTAACAACCCTAAACATAACCCTAACCGCAACAAGAAGCTGAACCCGAGTTAGACCCGAAAAAACACGTACGGTGCCACTTTCTGCCATCAAAAAGTGCTCTCAGCGGAAGCCTTTGGGTACACCTGAATTCCCTGGGGGAGCCTTTACGCAACCCCACACTCAACAGGACTCTGCGTCTTCACTCTTTCCTAACAACCCTAAACATAACCCTAACCGGAACAAGAAGCTCAACCCGAGTTAGACCCGAAAAAACACGTACGGTGCCACTTTCTGCCATCAAAAAGTGCTCTCAGCGGAAGCCTTTGGGTACACCTGAACTCCCTGGAGGAGCCTTTACGCAACCCCACACTCAACAGGACTCTGCGTCTTCACTCTTTCCTAACAACCCTAAACATAACCCTAACCGCAACAAGAAGCTGAACCCGAGTTAGACCCGAAAAAACACGTACGGTGCCACTTTCTGCCGTCAAAAAGTGCTCTCAGCGGAAGCCTTTGGGTACACCTGAACTCCCTGGGGGAGCCTTTACGCAACCCCACACTCAACAGGACTCTGCGTCTTCACTCTTTCCTAACAACCCTAAACACAACCCTAACCGCAACAAGAAGCTGAACCCGAGTTAGACCCGAAAAAACACGTACGGTGCCACTTTCTGCCATCAAAAAGTGCTCTCAGCGGAAGCCTTTGGGTACACCTGAACTCCCTGGGGGAGCCTTTACGCAACCCCACACTCAACAGGACTCTGCGTCTTCACTCTTTCCTAACAACCCTAAACATAACCCTAACCGCAACAAGAAGCTGAACCCGAGTTAGACCCGAAAAAACACGTACGGTGCCACTTTCTGCCGTCAAAAAGTGCTCTCAGCGGAAGCCTTTGGGTACACCTGAACTCCCTGGGGGAGCCTTTACGCAACCCCACACTCAACAGGACTCTGCGTCTTCACTCTTTCCTAACAACCCTAAACACAACCCTAACCGCAACAAGAAGCTGAACCCGAGTTAGACCCGAAAAAACACGTACGGTGCCACTTTCTGCCATCAAAAAGTGCTCTCAGCGGAAGCCTTTGGGTACACCTGAACTCCCTGGGGGAGCCTTTACGCAACCCCACACTCAACAGGACTCTGCGTCTTCACTCTTTCCTAACAACCCTAAACATAACCCTAACCGCAACAAGAAGCTGAACCCGAGTTAGACCCGAAAAAACACGTACGGTGCCACTTTCTGCCATCAAAAAGTGCTCTCAGCGGAAGCCTTTGGGTACACCTGAACTCCCTGGAGGAGCCTTTACGCAACCCCACACTCAACAGGACTCTGCGTCTTCACTCTTTCCTAACAACCCTAAACATAACCCTAACCGCAACAAGAAGCTGAACCCGAGTTAGACCCGAAAAAACACGTATGGTGCCACTTTCTGCCGTCAAAAAGTGCTCTCAGCGGAAGCCTTTGGGTACACCTGAACTCCCTGGGGGAGCCTTTACGCAACCCCACACTCAACAGGACTCTGCGTCTTCACTCTTTCCTAACAACCCTAAACATAACCCTAACCGCAACAAGAAGCTGAACCCGAGTTAGACCCGAAAAAACACGTACGGTGCCACTTTCTGCCATCAAAAAGTGCTCTCAGCGGAAGCCTTTGGGTACACCTGAACTCCCTGGGGGAGCCTTTACGCAACCCCACATTCAACAGGACTCTGCGTCTTCACTCTTTCCTAACAACCCTAAACATAACCCTAACCGCAACAAGAAGCTGAACCCGAGTTAGACCCGAAAAACCACGTACGGTGCCACTTTCTGCCATCAAAAAGTGCTCTCAGCGGAAGCCTTTGTGTACACCTGAACTCCCTGGGGGAGCCTTTACGCAACCCCACACTCAACAGGACTCTGCGTCTTCACTCTTTCCTAACAACCCTAAACATAACCCTAACCGCAACAAGAAGCTCAACCCGAGTTAGACCCGAAAAAACACGTACGGTGCCACTTTCTGCCATCAAAAAGTGCTCTCAGCGGAAGCCTTTGGGTACACCTGAACTCCCTGGGGGAGCCTTTACGCAACCCCACACTCAACAGGACTCTGCGTCTTCACTCTTTCCTAACAACCCTAAACATAACCCTAACCGCAACAAGAAGCTGAACCCGAGTTAGACCCGAAAAAACACGTACGGTGCCACTTTCTGCCATCAAAATGTGCTCTCAGCAGAAGCCTTTGGGTACACCTGAACTCCCTGGGGGAGCCTTTACGCAACCCCACACTCAACAGGACTCTGCGTCTTCACTCTTTCCTAACAACCCTAAACATAACCCTAACCGCAACAAGAAGCTCAACCCGAGTTAGACCCGAAAAAACACGTACGGTGCCACTTTCTGCCATCAAAAAGTGCTCTCAGCGGAAGCCTTTGGGTACACCTGAACTCCCTGGGGGAGCCTTTACGCAACCCCACACTCAACAGGACTCTGTGTCTTCACTCTTTCCTAACAACCCTAAACATAACCCTAACCGCAACAAGAAGCTGAACCCGAGTTAGACCCGAAAAAACACGTACGGTGCCACTTTCTGCCATCAAAAAGTGCTCTCAGCGGAAGCCTTTGGGTACACCTGAACTCCCTGGGGGAGCCTTTACGCAACCCCACACTCAACAGGACTCTGCGTCTTCACTCTTTCCTAACAACCCTAAACATAACCCTAACCGCAACAAGAAGCTGAACCCGAGTTAGACCCGAAAAAACACGTACGGTGCCACTTTCTGCCATCAAAAAGTGCTCTCAGCGGAAGCCTTTGGGTACACCTGAATTCCCTGGGGGAGCCTTTACGCAACCCCACACTCAACAGGACTCTGCGTCTTCACTCTTTCCTAACAACCCTAAACATAACCCTAACCGCAACAAGAAGCTGAACCCGAGTTAGACCCGAAAAAACACGTACGGTGCCACTTTCTGCCATCAAAAAGTGCTCTCAGCGGAAGCCTTTGGGTACACCTGAACTCCCTGGGGGAGCCTTTACGCAACCCCACACTCAACAGGACTCTGCGTCTTCACTCTTTCCTAACAACCCTAAACATAACCCTAACCGCAACAAGAAGCTGAACCCGAGTTAGACCCGAAAAAACACGTACGGTGCCACTTTCTGCCATCAAAAAGCGCTCTCAGCAGAAGCCTTTGGGTACACCTGAACTCCCTGGGGGAGCCTTTACGCAACCCCACACTCAACAGGACTCTGCGTCTTCACTCTTTCCTAACAACCCTAAACATAACCCTAACCGCAACAAGAAGCTGAACCCGAGTTAGACCCGAAAAAACACGTACGGTGCCACTTTCTGCCATCAAAAAGTGCTCTCAGCGGAAGCCTTTGGGTACACCTGAACTCCCTGGGGGAGCCTTTACGCAACCCCACACTCAACAGGACTCTGCGTCTTCACTCTTTCCTAACAACCCTAAACATAACCCTAACCGCAACAAGAAGCTGAACCCGAGTTAGACCCGAAAAAACACGTACGGTGCCACTTTCTGCCATCAAAAAGTGCTCTCAGCGGAAGCCTTTGGGTACACCTGAACTCCCTGGGGGAGCCTTTACGCAACCCCACACTCAACAGGACTCTGCGTCTTCACTCTTTCCTAACAACCCTAAACATAACCCTAACCGCAACAAGAAGCTGAACCCGAGTTAGACCCGAAAAAACACGTACGGTGCCACTTTCTGCCATCAAAAAGTGCTCTCAGCGGAAGCCTTTGGGTACACCTGAACTCCCTGGGGGAGCCTTTACGCAACCCCACACTCAACAGGACTCTGCGTCTTCACTCTTTCCTAACAACCCTAAACATAACCCTAACCGCAACAAGAAGCTGAACCCGAGTTAGACCCGAAAAAACACGTACGGTGCCACTTTCTGCCATCAAAAAGTGCTCTCAGCGGAAGCCTTTGGGTACACCTGAACTCCCTGGGGGAGCCTTTACGCAACCCCACACTCAACAGGACTCTGCGTCTTCACTCTTTCCTAACAACCCTAAACATAACCCTAACCGCAACAAGAAGCTGAACCCGAGTTAGACCCGAAAAAACACGTACGGTGCCACTTTCTGCCATCAAAAAGTGCTCTCAGCGGAAGCCTTTGGGTACACCTGAACTCCCTGGGGGAGCCTTTACGCAACCCCACACTCAACAGGACTCTGCGTCTTCACTCTTTCCTAACAACCCTAAACATAACCCTAACCGCAACAAGAAGCTGAACCCGAGTTAGACCCGAAAAAACACGTACGGTGCCACTTTCTGCCATCAAAAAGTGCTCTCAGCGGAAGCCTTTGGGTACACCTGACCTCCCTGGGGGAGCCTTTACGCAACCCCACACTCAACAGGACTCTGCGTCTTCACTCTTTCCTAACAACCCTAAACATAACCCTAACCGCAACAAGAAGCTGAACCCGAGTTAGACCCGAAAAAACACGTACGGTGCCACTTTCTGCCATCAAAAAGTGCTCTCAGCGGAAGCCTTTGGGTACACCTGAACTCCCTGGGGGAGCCTTTATGCAACCCCACACTCAACAGGACTCTGCGTCTTCACTCTTTCCTAACAACCCTAAATATACCCCTAACCGGAACAAGAAGCTGAACCCGAGTTAGACCCGAAAAAACACGTACGGTGCCACTTTCTGCCATCAAAAAGTGCTCTCAGCGGAAGCCTTTGGGTACACCTGAACTCCCTGGGGGAGCCTTTACGCAACCCCACACTCAACAGGACTCTGCGTCTTCACTCTTTCCTAACAACCCTAAACATAACCCTAACCGCAACAAGAAGCTGAACCCGAGTTAGACCCGAAAAAACACGTACGGTGCCACTTTCTGCCATCAAAAAGTGCTCTCAGCGGAAGCCTTTGGGTACACCTGAACTCCCTGGGGGAGCCTTTACGCAACCCCACACTCAACAGGACTCTGCGTCTTCACTCTTTCCTAACAACCCTAAACATAACCCTAACCGCAACAAGAAGCTCAACCCGAGTTAGACCCGAAAAAACACGTACGGTGCCACTTTCTGCCATCAAAAAGTGCTCTCAGCGGAAGCCTTTGGGTACACCTGAACTCCCTGGGGGAGCCTTTACGCAACCCCTCACTCAACAGGACTCTGCGTCTTCACTCTTTCCTAACAACCCTAAACATAACCCTAACCGCAACAAGAAGCTGAACCCGAGTTAGACCCGAAAAAACACGTACGGTGCCACTTTCTGCCATCAAAAAGTGCTCTCAGCGGAAGCCTTTGGGTACACCTCAACTCCCTGGGGGAGCCTTTACGCAACCCCACACTCAACAGGACTCTGCGTCTTCACTCTTTCCTAACAACCCTAAACATAACCCTAACCGCAACAAGAAGCTGAACCCGAGTTAGACCCGAAAAA
>NW_028153898.1:0-87500 GCF_964211835.1 Anser anser | reverse complement strand
AAGCTGAACCCGAGTTAGACCCGAAAAAACACGTACGGTGCCACTTTCTGCCATCCAAAAGTGCTCTCAGCGGAAGCCTTTGGGTACACCTGAACTCCCTGGGGGAGCCTTTACGCAACCCCACACTCAACAGGACTCTGCGTCTTCACTCTTTCCTAACAACCCTAAACATAACCCTAACCGCAACAAGAAGCTGAACCCGAGTTAGACCCGAAAAAACACGTACGGTGCCACTTTCTGCCATCAAAAAGTGCTCTCAGCGGAAGCCTTTGGGTACACCTGAACTCCCTGGGGGAGCCTTTACGCAACCCCACACTCAACAGGACTCTGCGTCTTCACTCTTTCCTAACAACCCTAAACATAACCCTAACCGCAACAAGAAGCTGAACCCGAGTTAGACCCGAAAAAACACGTACGGTGCCACTTTCTGCCATCAAAAAGTGCTCTCAGCGGAAGCCTTTGGGTACACCTCAACTCCCTGGGGGAGCCTTTACGCAACCCCACACTCAACAGGACTCTGCGTCTTCACTCTTTCCTAACAACCCTAAACATAACCCTAACCGCAACAAGAAGCTGAACCCGAGTTAGACCCGAAAAAACACGTACGGTGCCACTTTCTGCCATCAAAAAGTGCTCTCAGCGGAAGCCTTTGGGTACACCTGAACTCCCTGGGGGAGCCTTTACGCAACCCCACACTCAACAGGACTCTGCGTCTTCACTCTTTCCTAACAACCCTAAACATAACCCTAACCGCAACAAGAAGCTGAACCCGAGTTAGACCCGAAAAAACACGTACGGTGCCACTTTCTGCCATCCAAAAGTGCTCTCAGCGGAAGCCTTTGGGTACACCTGAACTCCCTGGGGGAGCCTTTACGCAACCCCACACTCAACAGGACTCTGCGTCTTCACTCTTTCCTAACAACCCTAAACATAACCCTAACCGCAACAAGAAGCTCAACCCGAGTTAGACCCGAAAAAACACGTACGGTGCCACTTTCTGCCATCCAAAAGTGCTCTCAGCGGAAGCCTTTGGGTACACCTGAACTCCCTGGGGGAGCCTTTACGCAACCCCACACTCAACAGGACTCTGCGTCTTCACTCTTTCCTAACAACCCTAAACATAACCCTAACCGCAACAAGAAGCTGAACCCGAGTTAGACCCGAAAAAACACGTACGGTGCCACTTTCTGCCATCCAAAAGTGCTCTCAGCGGAAGCCTTTGGGTACACCTGAACTCCCTGGGGGAGCCTTTACGCAACCCCACACTCAACAGGACTCTGCGTCTTCACTCTTTCCTAACAACCCTAAACATAACCCTAACCGCAACAAGAAGCTCAACCCGAGTTAGACCCGAAAAAACACGTACGGTGCCACTTTCTGCCATCAAAAAGTGCTCTCAGCAGAAGCCTTTGGGTACACCTGAACTCCCTGGAGGAGCCTTTACGCAACCCCACACTCAACAGGACTCTGCGTCTTCACTCTTTCCTAACAACCCTAAACATAACCCTAACCGGAACAAGAAGCTCAACCCGAGTTAGACCCGAAAAAACACGTACGGTGCCACTTTCTGCCATCAAAAAGTGCTCTCAGCGGAAGCCTTTGGGTACACCTGAACTCCCTGGGGGAGCCTTTACGCAACCCCACACTCAACAGGACTCTGCGTCTTCACTCTTTCCTAACAACCCTAAACATAACCCTAACCGGAACAAGAAGCTGAACCCGAGTTAGACCGGAAAAAACACGTACGGTGCCACTTTCTGCCATCCAAAAGTGCTCTCAGCGGAAGCCTTTGGGTACACCTGAACTCCCTGGGGGAGCCTTTACGCAACCCCACACTCAACAGGACTCTGCGTCTTCACTCTTTCCTAACAACCCTAAACATAACCCTAACCGCAACAAGAAGCTGAACCCGAGTTAGACCCGAAAAAACACGTACGGTGCCACTTTCTGCCATCCAAAAGTGCTCTCAGCGGAAGCCTTTAGGTACACCTGAACTCCCTGGGGGAGCCTTTACGCAACCCCACACTCAACAGGACTCTGCGTCTTCACTCTTTCCTAACAACCCTAAACATAACCCTAACCGCAACAAGAAGCTGAACCCGAGTTAGACCCGAAAAAACACGTACGGTGCCACTTTCTGCCGTCCAAAAGTGCTCTCAGCGGAAGCCTTTGGGTACACCTGAACTCCCTGGGGGAGCCTTTACGCAACCCCACACTCAACAGGACTCTGCGTCTTCACTCTTTCCTAACAACCCTAAACATAACCCTAACCGGAACAAGAAGCTGAAACCGAGTTAGACCCGAAAAAACACGTACGGTGCCACTTTCTGCCATCAAAAAGTGCTCTCAGCGGAAGCCTTTGGGTACACCTGAACTCCCTGGGGGAGCCTTTACGCAACCCCACACTCAACAGGACTCTGCGTCTTCACTCTTTCCTAACAACCCTAAACATAACCCTAACCGCAACAAGAAGCTGAACCCGAGTTAGACCCGAAAAAACACGTACGGTGCCACTTTCTGCCATCCAAAAGTGCTCTCAGCGGAAGCCTTTGGGTACACCTGAACTCCCTGGGGGAGCCTTTACGCAACCCCACACTCAACAGGACTCTGCGTCTTCACTCTTTCCTAACAACCCTAAACATAACCCTAACCGCAACAAGAAGCTGAACCCGAGTTAGACCCGAAAAAACACGTACGGTGCCACTTTCTGCCATCAAAAAGTGCTCTCAGCGGAAGCCTTTGGGTACACCTGAACTCCCTGGGGGAGCCTTTACGCAACCCCACACTCAACAGGACTCTGCGTCTTCACTCTTTCCTAACAACCCTAAACATAACCCTAACCGCAACAAGAAGCTGAACCCGAGTTAGACCCGAAAAAACACGTACGGTGCCACTTTCTGCCATCCAAAAGTGCTCTCAGCGGAAGCCTTTGGGTACACCTGAACTCCCTGGGGGAGCCTTTACGCAACCCCACACTCAACAGGACTCTGCGTCTTCACTCTTTCCTAACAACCCTAAACATAACCCTAACCGCAACAAGAAGCTGAACCCGAGTTAGACCCGAAAAAACACGTACGGTGCCACTTTCTGCCATCCAAAAGTGCTCTCAGCGGAAGCCTTTGGGTACACCTGAATTCCCTTGGGGAGCCTTTACGCAACCCCACACTCAACAGGACTCTGTGTCTTCACTCTTTCCTAACAACCCTAAACATAACCCTAACCGCAACAAGAAGCTGAACCCGAGTTAGACCCGAAAAAACACGTACGGTGCCACTTTCTGCCATCAAAAAGTGCTCTCAGCGGAAGCCTTTGGGTACACCTGAACTCCCTGGGGGAGCCTTTACGCAACCCCTCACTCAACAGGACTCTGCGTCTTCACTCTTTCCTAACAACCCTAAACATAACCCTAACCGCAACAAGAAGCTGAACCCGAGTTAGACCCGAAAAAACACGTACGGTGCCACTTTCTGCCATCAAAAAGTGCTCTCAGCGGAAGCCTTTGGGTACACCTGAACTCCCTGGGGGAGCCTTTACGCAACGCCACACTCAACAGGACTCTGCGTCTTCACTCTTTCCTCACAACCCTAAACATAACCCTAACCGCAACAAGAAGCTGAACCCGAGTTAGACCCGAAAAAACACGTACGGTGCCACTTTCTGCCATCAAAAAGTGCTCTCAGCGGAAGCCTTTGGGTACACCTGACCTCCCTGGGGGAGCCTTTACGCAACCCCACACTCAACAGGACTCTGCGTCTTCACTCTTTCCTAACAACCCTAAACATAACCCTAACCGCAACAAGTTGCTGAACCCGAGTTAGACCCGAAAAAACACGTACGGTGCCACTTTCTGCCATCAAAAAGTGCTCTCAGCGGAAGCCTTTGGGTACACCTGAACTCCCTGGGGGAGCCTTTATGCAACGCCACACTCAACAGGACTCTGCGTCTTCACTCTTTCCTAACAACCCTAAACATAACCCTAACCGCAACAAGAAGCTCAACCCGAGTTAGACCCGAAAAAACACGTACGGTGCCACTTTCTGCCGTCCAAAAGTGCTCTCAGCGGAAGCCTTTGGGTACACCTGAACTCCCTGGAGGAGCCTTTACGCAACCCCACACTCAACAGGACTCTGCGTCTTCACTCTTTCCTAACAACCCTAAACACAACCCTAACCGCAACAAGAAGCTGAACCCGAGTTAGACCCGAAAAAACACGTACGGTGCCACTTTCTGCCATCAAAAAGTGCTCTCAGCGGAAGCCTTTGGGTACACCTGAACTCCCTGGGGGAGCCTTTACGCAACCCCACACTCAACAGGACTCTGCGTCTTCACTCTTTCCTAACAACCCTAAACATAACCCTAACCGGAACAAGAAGCTGAACCCGAGTTAGACCCGAAAAAACACGTACGGTGCCACTTTCTGCCATCAAAAAGTGCTCTCAGCGGAAGCCTTTGGGTACACCTGAACTCCCTGGGGGAGCCTTTACGCAACCCCACACTCAACAGGACTCTGCGTCTTCACTCTTTCCTAACAACCCTAAACATAACCCTAACCGCAACAAGAAGCTGAACCCGAGTTAGACCCGAAAAAACACGTACGGTGCCACTTTCTGCCATCAAAAAGTGCTCTCAGCGGAAGCCTTTGGGTACACCTGAACTCCCTGGGGGAGCCTTTACGCAACCCCACACTCAACAGGACTCTGCGTCTTCACTCTTTCCTAACAACCCTAAACATAACCCTAACCGCAACAAGAAGCTCAACCCGAGTTAGACCCGAAAAAACACGTACGGTGCCACTTTCTGCCGTCCAAAAGTGCTCTCAGCGGAAGCCTTTGGGTACACCTGAACTCCCTGGGGGAGCCTTTACGCAACCCCACACTCAACAGGACTCTGCGTCTTCACTCTTTCCTAACAACCCTAAACATAACCCTAACCGCAACAAGAAGCTGAACCCGAGTTAGACCCAAAAAACCACGTACGGTGCCACTTTCTGCCATCAAAAAGTGCTCTCAGCGGAAGCCTTTGGGTACACCTGAACTCCCTGGGGGAGCCTTTACGCAACCCCACACTCAACAGGACTCTGCGTCTTCACTCTTTCCTAACAACCCTAAACATAACCCTAACCGCAACAAGAAGCTGAACCCGAGTTAGACCCGAAAAAACACGTACGGTGCCACTTTCTGCCATCAAAAAGTGCTCTCAGCGGAAGCCTTTGGGTACACCTGAACTCCCTGGGGGAGCCTTTACGCAACCCCACACTCAACAGGACTCTGCGTCTTCACTCTTTCCTAACAACCCTAAACATAACCCTAACCGCAACAAGAAGCTCAACCCGAGTTAGACCCGAAAAAACACGTACGGTGCCACTTTCTGCCATCAAAAAGTGCTCTCAGCGGAAGCCTTTGGGTACACCTGACCTCCCTGGGGGAGCCTTTACGCAACCCCACACTCAACAGGACTCTGCGTCTTCACTCTTTCCTAACAACCCTAAACATAACCCTAACCGCAACAAGAAGCTGAACCCGAGTTAGACCCGAAAAAACACGTACGGTGCCACTTTCTGCCATCCAAAAGTGCTCTCAGCGGAAGCCTTTGGGTACACCTGAATTCCCTGGGGGAGCCTTTACGCAACCCCACACTCAACAGGACTCTGCGCCTTCACTCTTTCCTAACAACCCTAAACATACCCCTCACCAGAACAAGAAGCTCAACCCGAGTTAGACCCGAAAAAACACGTACGGTGCCACTTTCTGCCATCAAAAAGTGCTCTCAGCGGAAGCCTTTGGGTACACCTGAACTCCCTGGGGGAGCCTTTACGCAACCCCACACTCAACAGGACTCTGCGTCTTCACTCTTTCCTAACAACCCTAAACATAACCCTAACCGCAACAAGAAGCTCAACCCGAGTTAGACCCGAAAAAACACGTACGGTGCCACTTTCTGCCGTCCAAAAGTGCTCTCAGCGGAAGCCTTTGGGTACACCTGAACTCCCTGGAGGAGCCTTTACGCAACCCCACACTCAACAGGACTCTGCGTCTTCACTCTTTCCTAACAACCCTAAACACAACCCTAACCGCAACAAGAAGCTGAACCCGAGTTAGACCCGAAAAAACACGTACGGTGCCACTTTCTGCCATCAAAAAGTGCTCTCAGCGGAAGCCTTTGGGTACACCTGAACTCCCTGGGGGAGCCTTTACGCAACCCCACACTCAACAGGACTCTGCGTCTTCACTCTTTCCTAACAACCCTAAACATAACCCTAACCGCAACAAGAAGCTCAACCCGAGTTAGACCCGAAAAAACACATACGGTGCCACTTTCTGCCATCAAAAAGTGCTCTCAGCGGAAGCCTTTGGGTACACCTGAATTCCCTGGGGGAGCCTTTACGCAACCCCACACTCAACAGGACTCTGCGTCTTCACTCTTTCCTAACAACCCTAAACATAACCCTAACCGCAACAAGAAGCTCAACCCGAGTTAGACCCGAAAAAACACGTACGGTGCCACTTTCTGCCGTCCAAAAGTGCCCTCAGCGGAGGCCTTTGGGTACACCTGAACTCCCTGGAGGAGCCTTTACGCAACCCCACACTCAACAGGACTCTGCGTCTTCACTCTTTCCTAACAACCCTAAACACAACCCTAACCGCAACAAGAAGCTGAACCCGAGTTAGACCCGAAAAAACACGTACGGTGCCACTTTCTGCCATCAAAAAGTGCTCTCAGCGGAAGCCTTTGGGTACACCTGAACTCCCTGGGGGAGCCTTTACGCAACCCCACACTCAACAGGACTCTGCGTCTTCACTCTTTCCTAACAACCCTAAACATAACCCTAACCGCAACAAGAAGCTCAACCCGAGTTAGACCCGAAAAAACACGTACGGTGCCACTTTCTGCCATCCAAAAGTGCTCTCAGCGGAAGCCTTTGGGTACACCTGACCTCCCTGGGGGAGCCTTTACGCAACCCCACACTCAACAGGACTCTGCGTCTTCACTCTTTCCTAACAACCCTAAACATAACCCTAACCGCAACAAGAAGCTCAACCCGAGTTAGACCCGAAAAAACACGTACGGTGCCACTTTCTGCCATCAAAAAGTGCTCTCAGCGGAAGCCTTTGGGTACACCTGAACTCCCTGGGGGAGCCTTTACGCAACCCCACACTCAACAGGACTCTGCGTCTTCACTCTTTCCTAACAACCCTAAACATAACCCTAACCGCAACAAGAAGCTCAACCCGAGTTAGACCCGAAAAAACACGTACGGTGCCACTTTCTGCCATCAAAAAGTGCTCTCAGCGGAAGCCTTTGGGTACACCTGAACTCCCTGGGGGAGCCTTTACGCAACCCCACACTCAACAGGACTCTGCGTCTTCACTCTTTCCTAACAACCCTAAACATAACCCTAACCGCAACAAGAAGCTGAACCCGAGTTAGACCCGAAAAAACACGTACGGTGCCACTTTCTGCCATCAAAAAGTGCTCTCAGCAGAAGCCTTTGGGTACACCTGAACTCCCTGGGGGAGCCTTTATGCAACCCCACACTCAACAGGACTCTGCGTCTTCACTCTTTCCTAACAACCCTAAACATAACCCTAACCGCAACAAGAAGCTCAACCCGAGTTAGACCCGAAAAAACACGTACGGTGCCACTTTCTGCCATCAAAAAGTGCTCTCAGCGGAAGCCTTTGGGTACACCTGAACTCCCTGGGGGAGCCTTTACGCAACCCCACACTCAACAGGACTCTGCGTCTTCACTCTTTCCTAACAACCCTAAACACAACCCTAACCGCAACAAGAAGCTGAACCCGAGTTAGACCCGAAAAAACACGTACGGTGCCACTTTCTGCCATCAAAAAGTGCTCTCAGCGGAACCCTTTGGGTACACCTGAACTCCCTGGGGGAGCCTTTACGCAACCCCACACTCAACAGGACTCTGCGTCTTCACTCTTTCCTAACAACCCTAAACATAACCCTAACCGCAACAAGAAGCTGAACCCGAGTTAGACCCGAAAAAACACGTACGGTGCCACTTTCTGCCATCAAAAAGTGCTCTCAGCGGAAGCCTTTGGGTACACCTGAACTCCCTGGGGGAGCCTTTACGCAACCCCACACTCAACAGGACTCTGCGTCTTCACTCTTTCCTAACAACCCTAAACATAACCCTAACCGCAACAAGAAGCTGAACCCGAGTTAGACCCGAAAAAACACGTACGGTGCCACTTTCTGCCATCAAAAAGTGCTCTCAGCGGAAGCCTTTGGGTACACCTGAACTCCCTGGGGGAGCCTTTACGCAACCCCACACTCAACAGGACTCTGCGTCTTCACTCTTTCCTAACAACCCTAAACATAACCCTAACCGCAACAAGTTGCTGAACCCGAGTTAGACCCGAAAAAACACGTACGGTGCCACTTTCTGCCATCAAAAAGTGCTCTCAGCGGAAGCCTTTGGGTACACCTGAACTCCCTGGGGGAGCCTTTACGCAACCCCACACTCAACAGGACTCTGCGTCTTCACTCTTTCCTAACAACCCTAAACATAACCCTAACCGCAACAAGAAGCTGAACCCGAGTTAGACCCGAAAAAACACGTACGGTGCCACTTTCTGCCATCCAAAAGTGCTCTCAGCGGAAGCCTTTGGGTACACCTGACCTCCCTGGGGGAGCCTTTACGCAACCCCACACTCAACAGGACTCTGCGTCTTCACTCTTTCCTAACAACCCTAAACATAACCCTAACCGCAACAAGAAGCTCAACCCGAGTTAGACCCGAAAAAACACGTACGGTGCCACTTTCTGCCATCAAAAAGTGCTCTCAGCGGAAGCCTTTGGGTACACCTGAACTCCCTGGGGGAGCCTTTACGCAACCCCACACTCAACAGGACTCTGCGTCTTCACTCTTTCCTAACAACCCTAAACATAACCCTAACCGCAACAAGAAGCTCAACCCGAGTTAGACCCGAAAAAACACGTACGGTGCCACTTTCTGCCATCAAAAAGTGCTCTCAGCGGAAGCCTTTGGGTACACCTGAACTCCCTGGGGGAGCCTTTACGCAACCCCACACTCAACAGGACTCTGCGTCTTCACTCTTTCCTAACAACCCTAAACATAACCCTAACCGCAACAAGAAGCTGAACCCGAGTTAGACCCGAAAAAACACGTACGGTGCCACTTTCTGCCATCAAAAAGTGCTCTCAGCGGAAGCCTTTGGGTACACCTGAACTCCCTGGGGGAGCCTTTATGCAACCCCACACTCAACAGGACTCTGCGTCTTCACTCTTTCCTAACAACCCTAAACATAACCCTAACCGCAACAAGAAGCTGAACCCGAGTTAGACCCGAAAAAACACGTACGGTGCCACTTTCTGCCATCAAAAAGTGCTCTCAGCGGAAGCCTTTGGGTACACCTGAACTCCCTGGGGGAGCCTTTACGCAACCCCACACTCAACAGGACTCTGCGTCTTCACTCTTTCCTAACAACCCTAAACACAACCCTAACCGCAACAAGAAGCTGAACCCGAGTTAGACCCGAAAAAACACGTACGGTGCCACTTTCTGCCATCAAAAAGTGCTCTCAGCGGAACCCTTTGGGTACACCTGAACTCCCTGGGGGAGCCTTTACGCAACCCCACACTCAACAGGACTCTGCGTCTTCACTCTTTCCTAACAACCCTAAACATAACCCTAACCGGAACAAGAAGCTGAACCCGAGTTAGACCCGAAAAAACACGTACGGTGCCACTTTCTGCCATCAAAAAGTGCTCTCAGCGGAAGCCTTTGGGTACACCTGAACTCCCTGGGGGAGCCTTTACGCAACCCCACACTCAACAGGACTCTGCGTCTTCACTCTTTCCTAACAACCCTAAACATAACCCTAACCGCAACAAGAAGCTGAACCCGAGTTAGACCCGAAAAAACACGTACGGTGCCACTTTCTGCCATCAAAAAGTGCTCTCAGCGGAAGCCTTTGGGTACACCTGAACTCCCTGGGGGAGCCTTTACGCAACCCCACACTCAACAGGACTCTGCGTCTTCACTCTTTCCTAACAACCCTAAACATAACCCTAACCGCAACAAGTTGCTGAACCCGAGTTAGACCCGAAAAAACACGTACGGTGCCACTTTCTGCCATCAAAAAGTGCTCTCAGCGGAAGCCTTTGGGTACACCTGAACTCCCTTGGGGAGCCTTTACGCAACCCCACACTCAACAGGACTCTGCGTCTTCACTCTTTCCTAACAACCCTAAACATAACCCTAACCGCAACAAGAAGCTGAACCCGAGTTAGACCCGAAAAAACACGTACGGTGCCACTTTCTGCCATCAAAAAGTGCTCTCAGCGGAAGCCTTTGGGTACACCTGACCTCCCTGGGGGAGCCTTTACGCAACCCCACACTCAACAGGACTCTGCGTCTTCACTCTTTCCTAACAACCCTAAACATAACCCTAACCGCAACAAGAAGCTGAACCCGAGTTAGACCCGAAAAAACACGTACGGTGCCACTTTCTGCCATCAAAAAGTGCTCTCAGCGGAAGCCTTTGGGTACACCTGAACTCCCTGGGGGAGCCTTTACACAACCCCACACTCAACAGGACTCTGCGTCTTCACTCTTTCCTAACAACCCTAAACACAACCCTAACCGCAACAAGAAGCTGAACCCGAGTTAGACCCGAAAAAACACGTACGGTGCCACTTTCTGCCATCCAAAAGTGCTCTCAGCGGAAGCCTTTGGGTACACCTGAACTCCCTGGGGGAGCCTTTACGCAACCCCACACTCAACAGGACTCTGCGTCTTCACTCTTTCCTAACAACCCTAAACATAACCCTAACCGCAACAAGAAGCTCAACCCGAGTTAGACCCGAAAAAACACGTACGGTGCCACTTTCTGCCATCAAAAAGTGCTCTCAGCGGAAGCCTTTGGGTACACCTGAACTCCCTGGGGGAGCCTTTACGCAACCCCACACTCAACAGGACTCTGCGTCTTCACTCTTTCCTAACAACCCTAAACATAACCCTAACCGCAACAAGAAGCTGAACCCGAGTTAGACCCGAAAAAACACGTACGGTGCCACTTTCTGCCATCAAAAAGTGCTCTCAGCAGAAGCCTTTGGGTACACCTGAACTCCCTGGGGGAGCCTTTACGCAACCCCACACTCAACAGGACTCTGCGTCTTCACTCTTTCCTAACAACCCTAAACATAACCCTAACCGGAACAAGAAGCTCAACCCGAGTTAGACCCGAAAAAACACGTACGGTGCCACTTTCTGCCATCAAAAAGTGCTCTCAGCGGAAGCCTTTGGGTACACCTGAACTCCCTGGAGGAGCCTTTACGCAACCCCACACTCAACAGGACTCTGCGTCTTCACTCTTTCCTAACAACCCTAAACATAACCCTAACCACAACAAGAAGCTGAACCCGAGTTAGACCTGAAAAAACACGTACGGTGCCACTTTCTGCCGTCAAAAAGTGCTCTCAGCGGAAGCCTTTGGGTACACCTGAACTCCCTGGGGGAGCCTTTACGCAACCCCACACTCAACAGGACTCTGCGTCTTCACTCTTTCCTAACAACCCTAAACACAACCCTAACCGCAACAAGAAGCTGAACCCGAGTTAGACCCGAAAAAACACGTACGGTGCCACTTTCTGCCATCAAAAAGTGCTCTCAGCGGAAGCCTTTGGGTACACCTGAACTCCCTGGGGGAGCCTTTATGCAACCCCACACTCAACAGGACTCTGCGTCTTCACTCTTTCCTAACAACCCTAAACATAACCCTAACCGCAACAAGAAGCTGAACCCGAGTTAGACCCGAAAAAACACGTACGGTGCCACTTTCTGCCGTCAAAAAGTGCTCTCAGCGGAAGCCTTTGGGTACACCTGAACTCCCTGGGGGAGCCTTTACGCAACCCCACACTCAACAGGACTCTGCGTCTTCACTCTTTCCTAACAACCCTAAACACAACCCTAACCGCAACAAGAAGCTGAACCCGAGTTAGACCCGAAAAAACACGTACGGTGCCACTTTCTGCCATCAAAAAGTGCTCTCAGCGGAAGCCTTTGGGTACACCTGAACTCCCTGGGGGAGCCTTTACGCAACCCCACACTCAACAGGACTCTGCGTCTTCACTCTTTCCTAACAACCCTAAACATAACCCTAACCGCAACAAGAAGCTGAACCCGAGTTAGACCCGAAAAAACACGTACGGTGCCACTTTCTGCCATCAAAAAGTGCTCTCAGCGGAAGCCTTTGGGTACACCTGACCTCCCTGGGGGAGCCTTTACGCAACCCCACACTCAACAGGACTCTGCGTCTTCACTCTTTCCTAACAACCCTAAACATAACCCTAACCGCAACAAGAAGCTGAACCCGAGTTAGACCCGAAAAAACACGTACGGTGCCACTTTCTGCCGTCAAAAAGTGCTCTCAGCGGAAGCCTTTGGGTACACCTGAACTCCCTGGGGGAGCCTTTACGCAACCCCACACTCAACAGGACTCTGCGTCTTCACTCTTTCCTAACAACCCTAAACATAACCCTAACCGCAACAAGAAGCTGAACCCGAGTTAGACCCGAAAAAACACGTACGGTGCCACTTTCTGCCATCAAAAAGTGCTCTCAGCGGAAGCCTTTGGGTACACCTGAACTCCCTGGGGGAGCCTTTACGCAACCCCACACTCAACAGGACTCTGCGTCTTCACTCTTTCCTAACAACCCTAAACATAACCCTAACCGCAACAAGAAGCTGAACCCGAGTTAGACCCGAAAAAACACGTACGGTGCCACTTTCTGCCATCAAAAAGTGCTCTCAGCGGAAGCCTTTGGGTACACCTGAACTCCCTGGGGGAGCCTTTACGCAACCCCACACTCAACAGGACTCTGCGTCTTCACTCTTTCCTAACAACCCTAAACATAACCCTAACCGGAACAAGAAGCTCAACCCGAGTTAGACCCGAAAAAACACGTACGGTGCCACTTTCTGCCATCAAAAAGTGCTCTCAGCGGAAGCCTTTGGGTACACCTGAACTCCCTGGGGGAGCCTTTACGCAACCCCTCACTCAACAGGACTCTGCGTCTTCACTCTTTCCTAACAACCCTAAACATAACCCTAACCGCAACAAGAAGCTGAACCCGAGTTAGACCCGAAAAAACACGTACGGTGCCACTTTCTGCCATCAAAATGTGCTCTCAGCAGAAGCCTTTGGGTACACCTGAACTCCCTGGGGGAGCCTTTACGCAACCCCACACTCAACAGGACTCTGCGTCTTCACTCTTTCCTAACAACCCTAAACATAACCCTAACCGGAACAAGAAGCTCAACCCGAGTTAGACCCGAAAAAACACGTACGGTGCCACTTTCTGCCATCAAAAAGTGCTCTCAGCGGAAGCCTTTGGGTACACCTGAACTCCCTGGGGGAGCCTTTACGCAACCCCTCACTCAACAGGACTCTGCGTCTTCACTCTTTCCTAACAACCCTAAACATAACCCTAACCGCAACAAGAAGCTCAACCCGAGTTAGACCCGAAAAAACACGTACGGTGCCACTTTCTGCCATCAAAAAGTGCTCTCAGCGGAAGCCTTTGGGTACACCTGAACTCCCTGGGGGAGCCTTTACGCAACCCCACACTCAACAGGACTCTGCGTCTTCACTCTTTCCTAACAACCCTAAACATAACCCTAACCGCAACAAGAAGCTGAACCCGAGTTAGACCCGAAAAAACACGTACGGTGCCACTTTCTGCCATCAAAAAGCGCTCTCAGCAGAAGCCTTTGGGTACACCTGAACTCCCTGGGGGAGCCTTTACGCAACCCCACACTCAACAGGACTCTGCGTCTTCACTCTTTCCTAACAACCCTAAACATAACCCTAACCGCAACAAGAAGCTGAACCCGAGTTAGACCCGAAAAAACACGTACGGTGCCACTTTCTGCCATCAAAAAGTGCTCTCAGCGGAAGCCTTTGGGTACACCTGAACTCCCTGGGGGAGCCTTTACGCAACCCCACACTCAACAGGACTCTGCGTCTTCACTCTTTCCTGACAACCCTAAACATAACCCTAACCGCAACAAGAAGCTGAACCCGAGTTAGACCCGAAAAAACACGTACGGTGCCACTTTCTGCCATCAAAAAGTGCTCTCAGCGGAAGCCTTTGGGTACACCTGACCTCCCTGGGGGAGCCTTTACGCAACCCCACACTCAACAGGACTCTGCGTCTTCACTCTTTCCTAACAACCCTAAACATAACCCTAACCGCAACAAGAAGCTGAACCCGAGTTAGACCCGAAAAAACACGTACGGTGCCACTTTCTGCCATCAAAAAGTGCTCTCAGCGGAAGCCTTTGGGTACACCTGAACTCCCTGGGGGAGCCTTTACGCAACCCCTCACTCAACAGGACTCTGCGTCTTCACTCTTTCCTAACAACCCTAAACATAACCCTAACCGCAACAAGAAGCTGAACCCGAGTTAGACCCGAAAAAACACGTACGGTGCCACTTTCTGCCATCAAAATGTGCTCTCAGCAGAAGCCTTTGGGTACACCTGAACTCCCTGGGGGAGCCTTTACGCAACCCCACACTCAACAGGACTCTGCGTCTTCACTCTTTCCTAACAACCCTAAACATAACCCTAACCGGAACAAGAAGCTCAACCCGAGTTAGACCCGAAAAAACACGTACGGTGCCACTTTCTGCCATCAAAAAGTGCTCTCAGCGGAAGCCTTTGGGTACACCTGAACTCCCTGGGGGAGCCTTTACGCAACCCCTCACTCAACAGGACTCTGCGTCTTCACTCTTTCCTAACAACCCTAAACATAACCCTAACCGCAACAAGAAGCTCAACCCGAGTTAGACCCGAAAAAACACGTACGGTGCCACTTTCTGCCATCAAAAAGTGCTCTCAGCGGAAGCCTTTGGGTACACCTGAACTCCCTGGGGGAGCCTTTACGCAACCCCACACTCAACAGGACTCTGCGTCTTCACTCTTTCCTAACAACCCTAAACATAACCCTAACCGCAACAAGAAGCTGAACCCGAGTTAGACCCGAAAAAACACGTACGGTGCCACTTTCTGCCATCCAAAAGTGCTCTCAGCGGAAGCCTTTGGGTACACCTGAACTCCCTGGGGGAGCCTTTACGCAACCCCACACTCAACAGGACTCTGCGTCTTCACTCTTTCCTAACAACCCTAAACATAACCCTAACCGCAACAAGAAGCTGAACCCGAGTTAGACCCGAAAAAACACGTACGGTGCCACTTTCTGCCATCAAAAAGTGCTCTCAGCGGAAGCCTTTGGGTACACCTGACCTCCCTGGGGGAGCCTTTACGCAACCCCACACTCAACAGGACTCTGCGTCTTCACTCTTTCCTAACAACCCTAAACATAACCCTAACCGCAACAAGAAGCTGAACCCGAGTTAGACCCGAAAAAACACGTACGGTGCCACTTTCTGCCATCAAAAAGTGCTCTCAGCGGAAGCCTTTGGGTACACCTGAACTCCCTGGGGGAGCCTTTACGCAACCCCACACTCAACAGGACTCTGCGTCTTCACTCTTTCCTAACAACCCTAAACATAACCCTAACCGCAACAAGAAGCTGAACCCGAGTTAGACCCGAAAAAACACGTACGGTGCCACTTTCTGCCATCCAAAAGTGCTCTCAGCGGAAGCCTTTGGGTACACCTGAATTCCCTGGGGGAGCCTTTACGCAACCCCACACTCAACAGGACTCTGCGCCTTCACTCTTTCCTAACAACCCTAAACATAACCCTAACCGCAACAAGAAGCTCAACCCGAGTTAGACCCGAAAAAACACGTACGGTGCCACTTTCTGCCATCAAAAAGTGCTCTCAGCGGAAGCCTTTGGGTACACCTGAACTCCCTGGGGGAGCCTTTACGCAACCCCACACTCAACAGGACTCTGCGTCTTCACTCTTTCCTAACAACCCTAAACGTAATCCTAACCGCAACAAGAAGCTGAACCCGAGTTAGACCCGAAAAAACACGTACGGTGCCACTTTCTGCCATCAAAAAGTGCTCTCAGCGGAAGCCTTTGGGTACACCTGAACTCCCTGGGGGAGCCTTTACGCAACCCCACACTCAACAGGACTCTGCGTCTTCACTCTTTCCTAACAACCCTAAACATAACCCTAACCGCAACAAGAAGCTGAACCCGAGTTAGACCCGAAAAAACACGTACGGTGCCACTTTCTGCCATCCAAAAGTGCTCTCAGCGGAAGCCTTTGGGTACACCTGAACTCCCTGGGGGAGCCTTTACGCAACCCCACACTCAACAGGACTCTGCGTCTTCACTCTTTCCTAACAACCCTAAACATAACCCTAACCGCAACAAGAAGCTCAACCCGAGTTAGACCCGAAAAAACACGTACGGTGCCACTTTCTGCCATCAAAAAGTGCTCTCAGCGGAAGCCTTTGGGTACACCTGAATTCCTTGGGAGAGCCTTTACGCTACCCCACACTCAACAGGACTCTGCGTCTTCACTCTTTCCTAACAACCCTAAACATAACCCTAACCGCAACAAGAAGCTGAACCCGAGTTAGACCCGAAAAAACACGTACGGTGCCACTTTCTGCCATCCAAAACTGCTCTCAGCGGAAGCCTTTGGGTACACCTGAACTCCCTGGGGGAGCCTTTACGCAACCCCACACTCAACAGGACTCTGCGTCTTCACTCTTTCCTAACAACCCTAAACATAACCCTAACCGCAACAAGAAGCTCAACCCGAGTTAGACCCGAAAAAACACGTACGGTGCCACTTTCTGCCATCAAAAAGTGCTCTCAGCGGAAGCCTTTGGGTACACCTGAACTCCCTGGGGGAGCCTTTACGCAACCCCACACTCAACAGGACTCTGCGTCTTCACTCTTTCCTAACAACCCTAAACATAACCCTAACCGCAACAAGAAGCTGAACCCGAGTTAGACCCGAAAAAACACGTACGGTGCCACTTTCTGCCATCAAAAAGTGCTCTCAGCAGAAGCCTTTGGGTACACCTGAACTCCCTGGGGGAGCCTTTATGCAACCCCACACTCAACAGGACTCTGCGTCTTCACTCTTTCCTAACAACCCTAAACATAACCCTAACCGCAACAAGAAGCTGAACCCGAGTTAGACCCGAAAAAACACGTACGGTGCCACTTTCTGCCATCAAAAAGTGCTCTCAGCGGAAGCCTTTGGGTACACCTGAACTCCCTGGGGGAGCCTTTACGCAACCCCACACTCAACAGGACTCTGTGTCTTCAGTCTTTCCTAACAACCCTAAACATAACCCTAACCGCAACAAGAAGCTGAACCCGAGTTAGACCCGAAAAAACACGTACGGTGCCACTTTCTGCCATCAAAAAGTGCTCTCAGCGGAAGCCTTTGGGTACACCTGAACTCCCTGGGGGAGCCTTTACGCAACCCCACACTCAACAGGAGTCTGCGTCTTCACTCTTTCCTAACAACCCTAAACATAACCCTAACCGCAACAAGAAGCTGAACCCGAGTTAGACCCGAAAAAACACGTACGGTGCCACTTTCTGCCATCAAAAAGTGCTCTCAGCGGAAGCCTTTGGGTACACCTGAATTCCCTGGGGGAGCCTTTACGCAACCCCACACTCAACAGGACTCTGCGTCTTCACTCTTTCCTAACAACCCTAAACATAACCCTAACCGGAACAAGAAGCTCAACCCGAGTTAGACCCGAAAAAACACGTACGGTGCCACTTTCTGCCATCAAAAAGTGCTCTCAGCGGAAGCCTTTGGGTACACCTGAACTCCCTGGAGGAGCCTTTACACAACCCCACACTCAACAGGACTCTGCGCCTTCACTCTTTCCTAACAACCCTAAACATAACCCTAACCGCAACAAGAAGCTGAACCCGAGTTAGACCCGAAAAAACACGTACGGTGCCACTTTCTGCCATCCAAAAGTGCTCTCAGCGGAAGCCTTTGGGTACACCTGAACTCCCTGGGGGAGCCTTTACGCAACCCCACACTCAACAGGACTCTGCGTCTTCACTCTTTCCTAACAACCCTAAACATAACCCTAACCGGAACAAGAAGCTGAACCCGAGTTAGACCCGAAAAAACACGTACGGTGCCACTTTCTGCCATCAAAAAGTGCTCTCAGCGGAAGCCTTTGGGTACACCTGAACTCCCTGGGGGAGCCTTTACGCAACCCCACACTCAACAGGACTCTGCGTCTTCACTCTTTCCTAACAACCCTAAACATAACCCTAACCGGAACAAGAAGCTGAACCCGAGTTAGACCCGAAAAAACACGTACGGTGCCACTTTCTGCCATCAAAAAGTGCTCTCAGCGGAAGCCTTTGGGTACACCTGAACTCCCTGGGGGAGCCTTTACGCAACCCCACACTCAACAGGACTCTGCGTCTTCACTCTTTCCTAACAACCCTAAACATAACCCTAACCGCAACAAGAAGCCGAACCCGAGTTAGACCCGAAAAAACACGTACGGTGCCACTTTCTGCCGTCAAAAAGTGCTCTCAGCGGAAGCCTTTGGGTACACCTGAACTCCCTGGGGGAGCCTTTACGCAACCCCACACTCAACAGGACTCTGCGTCTTCACTCTTTCCTAACAACCCTAAACATAACCCTAACCGCAACAAGAAGCTGAACCCGAGTTAGACCCGAAAAAACACGTACGGTGCCACTTTCTGCCATCAAAAAGTGCTCTCAGCGGAAGCCTTTGGGTACACCTGAACTCCCTGGGGGAGCCTTTACGCAACCCCACACTCAACAGGACTCTGCGTCTTCACTCTTTCCTAACAACCCTAAACATAACCCTAACCGCAACAAGAAGCTGAACCCGAGTTAGACCCGAAAAAACACGTACGGTGCCACTTTCTGCCATCAAAAAGTGCTCTCAGCAGAAGCCTTTGGGTACACCTGAACTCCCTGGGGGAGCCTTTACGCAACCCCACACTCAACAGGACTCTGCGTCTTCACTCTTTCCTAACAACCCTAAACATAACCCTAACCGCAACAAGAAGCTGAACCCGAGTTAGACCCGAAAAAACACGTACGGTGCCACTTTCTGCCATCAAAAAGTGCTCTCAGCGGAAGCCTTTGGGTACACCTGAACTCCCTGGGGGAGCCTTTACGCAACCCCACACTCAACAGGACTCTGTGTCTTCACTCTTTCCTAACAACCCTAAACATAACCCTAACCGCAACAAGAAGCTGAACCCGAGTTAGACCCGAAAAAGCACGTACGGTGCCACTTTCTGCCATGAAAAAGTGCTCTCAGCGGAAGCCTTTGGGTACACCTGAACTCCCTGGGGGAGCCTTTACGCAACCCCACACTCAACAGGACTCTGCGTCTTCACTCTTTCCTAACAACCCTAAACATAACCCTAACCGCAACAAGAAGCTGAACCCGAGTTAGACCCGAAAAAACACGTACGGTGCCACTTTCTGCCATCAAAAAGTGCTCTCAGCGGAAGCCTTTGGGTACACCTGAATTCCCTGGGGGAGCCTTTACGCAACCCCACACTCAACAGGACTCTGCGTCTTCACTCTTTCCTAACAACCCTAAACATAACCCTAACCGGAACAAGAAGCTGAACCCGAGTTAGACCCGAAAAAACACGTACGGTGCCACTTTCTGCCATCAAAAAGTGCTCTCAGCGGAAGCCTTTGGGTACACCTGAACTCCCTGGAGGAGCCTTTACACAACCCCACACTCAACAGGACTCTGCGTCTTCACTCTTTCCTAACAACCCTAAACATAACCCTAACCGCAACAAGAAGCTGAACCCGAGTTAGACCCGAAAAAACACGTACGGTGCCACTTTCTGCCGTCAAAAAGTGCTCTCAGCGGAAGCCTTTGGGTACACCTGAACTCCCTGGGGGAGCCTTTACGCAACCCCACACTCAACAGGACTCTGCGTCTTCACTCTTTCCTAACAACCCTAAACACAACCCTAACCGCAACAAGAAGCTGAACCCGAGTTAGACCCGAAAAAACACGTACGGTGCCACTTTCTGCCATCAAAAAGTGCTCTCAGCGGAAGCCTTTGGGTACACCTGAACTCCCTGGGGGAGCCTTTACGCAACCCCACACTCAACAGGACTCTGCGTCTTCACTCTTTCCTAACAACCCTAAACATAAGCCTAACCGGAACAAGAAGCTGAACCCGAGTTAGACCCGAAAAAACACGTACGGTGCCACTTTCTGCCATCCAAAACTGCTCTCAGCGGAAGCCTTTGGGTACACCTGAACTCCCTGGGGGAGCCTTTACGCAACCCCACACTCAACAGGACTCTGCGTCTTCACTCTTTCCTAACAACCCTAAACATAACCCTAACCGCAACAAGAAGCTCAACCCGAGTTAGACCCGAAAAAACACGTACGGTGCCACTTTCTGCCATCAAAAAGTGCTCTCAGCGGAAGCCTTTGGGTACACCTGAACTCCCTGGGGGAGCCTTTACGCAACCCCACACTCAACAGGACTCTGCGTCTTCACTCTTTCCTAACAACCCTAAACATAACCCTAACCGCAACAAGAAGCTGAACCCGAGTTAGACCCGAAAAAACACGTACGGTGCCACTTTCTGCCATCAAAAAGTGCTCTCAGCGGAAGCCTTTGGGTACACCTGAACTCCCTGGGGGAGCCTTTATGCAACCCCACACTCAACAGGACTCTGCGTCTTCACTCTTTCCTAACAACCCTAAACATAACCCTAACCGCAACAAGAAGCTGAACCCGAGTTAGACCCGAAAAAACACGTACGGTGCCACTTTCTGCCATCAAAAAGTGCTCTCAGCGGAAGCCTTTGGGTACACCTGAACTCCCTGGGGGAGCCTTTACGCAACCCCACACTCAACAGGACTCTGTGTCTTCAGTCTTTCCTAACAACCCTAAACATAACCCTAACCGCAACAAGAAGCTGAACCCGAGTTAGACCCGAAAAAACACGTACGGTGCCACTTTCTGCCATCAAAAAGTGCTCTCAGCGGAAGCCTTTGGGTACACCTGAACTCCCTGGGGGAGCCTTTACGCAACCCCACACTCAACAGGAGTCTGCGTCTTCACTCTTTCCTAACAACCCTAAACATAACCCTAACCGCAACAAGAAGCTGAACCCGAGTTAGACCCGAAAAAACACGTACGGTGCCACTTTCTGCCATCAAAAAGTGCTCTCAGCGGAAGCCTTTGGGTACACCTGAATTCCCTGGGGGAGCCTTTACGCAACCCCACACTCAACAGGACTCTGCGTCTTCACTCTTTCCTAACAACCCTAAACATAACCCTAACCGGAACAAGAAGCTCAACCCGAGTTAGACCCGAAAAAACACGTACGGTGCCACTTTCTGCCATCAAAAAGTGCTCTCAGCGGAAGCCTTTGGGTACACCTGAACTCCCTGGAGGAGCCTTTACACAACCCCACACTCAACAGGACTCTGCGTCTTCACTCTTTCCTAACAACCCTAAACATAACCCTAACCGCAACAAGAAGCTGAACCCGAGTTAGACCCGAAAAAACACGTACGGTGCCACTTTCTGCCATCCAAAAGTGCTCTCAGCGGAAGCCTTTGGGTACACCTGAACTCCCTGGGGGAGCCTTTACGCAACCCCACACTCAACAGGACTCTGCGTCTTCACTCTTTCCTAACAACCCTAAACATAACCCTAACCGGAACAAGAAGCTGAACCCGAGTTAGACCCGAAAAAACACGTACGGTGCCACTTTCTGCCATCAAAAAGTGCTCTCAGCGGAAGCCTTTGGGTACACCTGAACTCCCTGGGGGAGCCTTTACGCAACCCCACACTCAACAGGACTCTGCGTCTTCACTCTTTCCTAACAACCCTAAACATAACCCTAACCGGAACAAGAAGCTGAACCCGAGTTAGACCCGAAAAAACACGTACGGTGCCACTTTCTGCCATCAAAAAGTGCTCTCAGCGGAAGCCTTTGGGTACACCTGAACTCCCTGGGGGAGCCTTTACGCAACCCCACACTCAACAGGACTCTGCGTCTTCACTCTTTCCTAACAACCCTAAACATAACCCTAACCGCAACAAGAAGCCGAACCCGAGTTAGACCCGAAAAAACACGTACGGTGCCACTTTCTGCCGTCAAAAAGTGCTCTCAGCGGAAGCCTTTGGGTACACCTGAACTCCCTGGGGGAGCCTTTACGCAACCCCACACTCAACAGGACTCTGCGTCTTCACTCTTTCCTAACAACCCTAAACATAACCCTAACCGCAACAAGAAGCTGAACCCGAGTTAGACCCGAAAAAACACGTACGGTGCCACTTTCTGCCATCAAAAAGTGCTCTCAGCGGAAGCCTTTGGGTACACCTGAACTCCCTGGGGGAGCCTTTACGCAACCCCACACTCAACAGGACTCTGCGTCTTCACTCTTTCCTAACAACCCTAAACATAACCCTAACCGCAACAAGAAGCTGAACCCGAGTTAGACCCGAAAAAACACGTACGGTGCCACTTTCTGCCATCAAAAAGTGCTCTCAGCAGAAGCCTTTGGGTACACCTGAACTCCCTGGGGGAGCCTTTACGCAACCCCACACTCAACAGGACTCTGCGTCTTCACTCTTTCCTAACAACCCTAAACATAACCCTAACCGCAACAAGAAGCTGAACCCGAGTTAGACCCGAAAAAACACGTACGGTGCCACTTTCTGCCATCAAAAAGTGCTCTCAGCGGAAGCCTTTGGGTACACCTGAACTCCCTGGGGGAGCCTTTACGCAACCCCACACTCAACAGGACTCTGTGTCTTCACTCTTTCCTAACAACCCTAAACATAACCCTAACCGCAACAAGAAGCTGAACCCGAGTTAGACCCGAAAAAGCACGTACGGTGCCACTTTCTGCCATGAAAAAGTGCTCTCAGCGGAAGCCTTTGGGTACACCTGAACTCCCTGGGGGAGCCTTTACGCAACCCCACACTCAACAGGACTCTGCGTCTTCACTCTTTCCTAACAACCCTAAACATAACCCTAACCGCAACAAGAAGCTGAACCCGAGTTAGACCCGAAAAAACACGTACGGTGCCACTTTCTGCCATCAAAAAGTGCTCTCAGCGGAAGCCTTTGGGTACACCTGAATTCCCTGGGGGAGCCTTTACGCAACCCCACACTCAACAGGACTCTGCGTCTTCACTCTTTCCTAACAACCCTAAACATAACCCTAACCGGAACAAGAAGCTCAACCCGAGTTAGACCCGAAAAAACACGTACGGTGCCACTTTCTGCCATCAAAAAGTGCTCTCAGCGGAAGCCTTTGGGTACACCTGAACTCCCTGGAGGAGCCTTTACACAACCCCACACTCAACAGGACTCTGCGTCTTCACTCTTTCCTAACAACCCTAAACATAACCCTAACCGCAACAAGAAGCTGAACCCGAGTTAGACCCGAAAAAACACGTACGGTGCCACTTTCTGCCGTCAAAAAGTGCTCTCAGCGGAAGCCTTTGGGTACACCTGAACTCCCTGGGGGAGCCTTTACGCAACCCCACACTCAACAGGACTCTGCGTCTTCACTCTTTCCTAACAACCCTAAACACAACCCTAACCGCAACAAGAAGCTGAACCCGAGTTAGACCCGAAAAAACACGTACGGTGCCACTTTCTGCCATCAAAAAGTGCTCTCAGCGGAAGCCTTTGGGTACACCTGAACTCCCTGGGGGAGCCTTTACGCAACCCCACACTCAACAGGACTCTGCGTCTTCACTCTTTCCTAACAACCCTAAACATAAGCCTAACCGGAACAAGAAGCTGAACCCGAGTTAGACCCGAAAAAACACGTACGGTGCCACTTTCTGCCATCCAAAACTGCTCTCAGCGGAAGCCTTTGGGTACACCTGAACTCCCTGGGGGAGCCTTTACGCAACCCCACACTCAACAGGACTCTGCGTCTTCACTCTTTCCTAACAACCCTAAACATAACCCTAACCGCAACAAGAAGCTCAACCCGAGTTAGACCCGAAAAAACACGTACGGTGCCACTTTCTGCCATCAAAAAGTGCTCTCAGCGGAAGCCTTTGGGTACACCTGAACTCCCTGGGGGAGCCTTTACGCAACCCCACACTCAACAGGACTCTGCGTCTTCACTCTTTCCTAACAACCCTAAACATAACCCTAACCGCAACAAGAAGCTGAACCCGAGTTAGACCCGAAAAAACACGTACGGTGCCACTTTCTGCCATCAAAAAGTGCTCTCAGCAGAAGCCTTTGGGTACACCTGAACTCCCTGGGGGAGCCTTTACGCAACCCCACACTCAACAGGACTCTGCGTCTTCACTCTTTCCTAACAACCCTAAACATAACCCTAACCGCAACAAGAAGCTGAACCCGAGTTAGACCCGAAAAAACACGTACGGTGCCACTTTCTGCCATCAAAAAGTGCTCTCAGCGGAAGCCTTTGGGTACACCTGAACTCCCTGGGGGAGCCTTTACGCAACCCCACACTCAACAGGACTCTGCGTCTTCAGTCTTTCCTAACAACCCTAAACATAACCCTAACCGCAACAAGAAGCTGAACCCGAGTTAGACCCGAAAAAACACGTACGGTGCCACTTTCTGCCATCAAAAAGTGCTCTCAGCGGAAGCCTTTGGGTACACCTGAACTCCCTGGGGGAGCCTTTACGCAACCCCACACTCAACAGGAGTCTGCGTCTTCACTCTTTCCTAACAACCCTAAACATAACCCTAACCGCAACAAGAAGCTGAACCCGAGTTAGACCCGAAAAAACACGTACGGTGCCACTTTCTGCCATCAAAAAGTGCTCTCAGCGGAAGCCTTTGGGTACACCTGAATTCCCTGGGGGAGCCTTTACGCAACCCCACACTCAACAGGACTCTGCGTCTTCACTCTTTCCTAACAACCCTAAACATAACCCTAACCGGAACAAGAAGCTCAACCCGAGTTAGACCCGAAAAAACACGTACGGTGCCACTTTCTGCCATCAAAAAGTGCTCTCAGCGGAAGCCTTTGGGTACACCTGAACTCCCTGGAGGAGCCTTTACACAACCCCACACTCAACAGGACTCTGCGTCTTCACTCTTTCCTAACAACCCTAAACATAACCCTAACCGCAACAAGAAGCTGAACCCGAGTTAGACCCGAAAAAACACGTACGGTGCCACTTTCTGCCATCCAAAAGTGCTCTCAGCGGAAGCCTTTGGGTACACCTGAACTCCCTGGGGGAGCCTTTACGCAACCCCACACTCAACAGGACTCTGCGTCTTCACTCTTTCCTAACAACCCTAAACATAACCCTAACCGGAACAAGAAGCTGAACCCGAGTTAGACCCGAAAAAACACGTACGGTGCCACTTTCTGCCATCAAAAAGTGCTCTCAGCGGAAGCCTTTGGGTACACCTGAACTCCCTGGGGGAGCCTTTACGCAACCCCACACTCAACAGGACTCTGCGTCTTCACTCTTTCCTAACAACCCTAAACATAACCCTAACCGCAACAAGAAGCTGAACCCGAGTTAGACCCGAAAAAACACGTACGGTGCCACTTTCTGCCATCAAAAAGTGCTCTCAGCGGAAGCCTTTGGGTACACCTGAACTCCCTGGGGGAGCCTTTACGCAACCCCACACTCAACAGGACTCTGCGTCTTCACTCTTTCCTAACAACCCTAAACATAACCCTAACCGCAACAAGAAGCCGAACCCGAGTTAGACCCGAAAAAACACGTACGGTGCCACTTTCTGCCATCAAAAAGTGCTCTCAGCGGAAGCCTTTGGGTACACCTGAACTCCCTGGGGGAGCCTTTACGCAACCCCTCACTCAACAGGACTCTGCGTCTTCACTCTTTCCTAACAACCCTAAACATAACCCTAACCGCAACAAGAAGCTGAACCCGAGTTAGACCCGAAAAAACACGTACGGTGCCACTTTCTGCCATCAAAAAGTGCTCTCAGCGGAAGCCTTTGGGTACACCTGAACTCCCTGGGGGAGCCTTTACACAACCCCACACTCAACAGGACTCTGCGTCTTCACTCTTTCCTAACAACCCTAAACATAACCCTAACCGCAACAAGAAGCTCAACCCGAGTTAGACCCAAAAAACACGTACGGTGCCACTTTCTGCCATCAAAAAGTGCTCTCAGCGGAAGCCTTTGGGTACACCTGAACTCTCTGGGGGAGCCTTTACGCAACCCCACACTCAACAGGACTCTGCGTCTTCACTCTTTCCTAACAACCCTAAACATAACCCTAACCGCAACAAGAAGCTGAACCCGAGTTAGACCCGAAAAAACACGTACGGTGCCACTTTCTGCCATCAAAAAGTGCTCTCAGCAGAAGCCTTTGGGTACACCTGAACTCCCTGGGGGAGCCTTTACGCAACCCCACACTCAACAGGACTCTGCGTCTTCACTCTTTCCTAACAACCCTAAACATAACCCTAACCGCAACAAGAAGCTGAACCCGAGTTAGACCCGAAAAAACACGTACGGTGCCACTTTCTGCCATCAAAAAGTGCTCTCAGCGGAAGCCTTTGGGTACACCTGACCTCCCTGGGGGAGCCTTTACGCAACCCCACACTCAACAGGACTCTGTGTCTTCACTCTTTCCTAACAACCCTAAACATAACCCTAACCGGAACAAGAAGCTGAACCCGAGTTAGACCCGAAAAAACACGTACGGTGCCACTTTCTGCCATCAAAAAGTGCTCTCAGCGGAAGCCTTTGGGTACACCTGAACTCCCTGGGGGAGCCTTTACGCAACCCCACACTCAACAGGACTCTGCGTCTTCACTCTTTCCTAACAACCCTAAACATAACCCTAACCGCAACAAGAAGCTGAACCCGAGTTAGACCCGAAAAAACACGTACGGTGCCACTTTCTGCCATCAAAAAGTGCTCTCAGCGGAAGCCTTTGGGTACACCTGAACTCCCTGGGGGAGCCTTTACGCAACCCCACACTCAACAGGACTCTGCGTCTTCACTCTTTCCTAACAACCCTAAACACAACCCTAACCACAACAAGAAGCTGAACCCGAGTTAGACCCGAAAAAACACGTACGGTGCCACTTTCTGCCATCAAAAAGTGCTCTCAGCGGAAGCCTTTGGGTACACCTGAACTCCCTGGGGGAGCCTTTACGCAACCCCACACTCAACAGGACTCTGCGTCTTCACTCTTTCCTAACAACCTTAAACATAACCCTAACCGCAACAAGAAGCTGAACCCGAGTTAGACCCGAAAAAACACGTACGGTGCCACTTTCTGCCATCAAAAAGTGCTCTCAGCGGAAGCCTTTGGGTACACCTGAACTCCCTGGGGGAGCCTTTACGCAACCCCACACTCAACAGGACTCTGCGTCTTCACTCTTTCCTAACAACCCTAAACATAACCCTAACCGGAACAAGAAGCTCAACCCGAGTTAGACCCGAAAAAACACGTACGGTGCCACTTTCTGCCATCAAAAAGTGCTCTCAGCGGAAGCCTTTGGGTACACCTGAACTCCCTGGGGGAGCCTTTACGCAACCCCTCACTCAACAGGACTCTGCGTCTTCACTCTTTCCTAACAACCCTAAACATAACCCTAACCGCAACAAGAAGCTGAACCCGAGTTAGACCCGAAAAAACACGTACGGTGCCACTTTCTGCCATCAAAAAGTGCTCTCAGCAGAAGCCTTTGGGTACACCTGAACTCCCTGGGGGAGCCTTTACGCAACCCCACACTCAACAGGACTCTGCGTCTTCACTCTTTCCTAACAACCCTAAACATAACCCTAACCGCAACAAGAAGCTGAACCCGAGTTAGACCCGAAAAAACACGTACGGTGCCACTTTCTGCCATCCAAAAGTGCTCTCAGCGGAAGCCTTTGGGTACACCTGAACTCCCTGGGGGAGCCTTTACGCAACCCCACACTCAACAGGACTCTGTGTCTTCACTCTTTCCTAACAACCCTAAACATAACCCTAACCGCAACAAGAAGCTGAACCCGAGTTAGACCCGAAAAAACACGTACGGTGCCACTTTCTGCCATCAAAAAGTGCTCTCAGCGGAAGCCTTTGGGTACACCTGAACTCCCTGGGGGAGCCTTTACGCAACCCCACACTCAACAGGACTCTGCGTCTTCACTCTTTCCTAACAACCCTAAACATAACCCTAACCGCAACAAGAAGCTGAACCCGAGTTAGACCCGAAAAAACACGTACGGTGCCACTTTCTGCCATCAAAAAGTGCTCTCAGCGGAAGCCTTTGGGTACACCTGAATTCCCTGGGGGAGCCTTTATGCAACCCCACACTCAACAGGACTCTGCGTCTTCACTCTTTCCTAACAACCCTAAACATAACCCTAACCGCAACAAGAAGCTGAACCCGAGTTAGACCCGAAAAAACACGTACGGTGCCACTTTCTGCCATCAAAAAGTGCTCTCAGCGGAAGCCTTTGGGTACACCTGAACTCCCTGGAGGAGCCTTTACGCAACCCCACACTCAACAGGACTCTGCGTCTTCACTCTTTCCTAACAACCCTAAACATAAGCCTAACCGCAACAAGAAGCTGAACCCGAGTTAGACCCGAAAAAACACGTACGGTGCCACTTTCTGCCATCCAAAAAGTGCTCTCAGCGGAAGCCTTTGGGTACACCTGAACTCCCTGGGGGAGCCTTTACGCACCCCCACACTCAACAGGACTCTGCGTCTTCACTCTTTCCTAACAACCCTAAACACAACCCTAACCGCAACAAGAAGCTGAACCCGAGTTAGACCCGAAAAAACACGTACGGTGCCACTTTCTGCCATCAAAAAGTGCTCTCAGCGGAAGCCTTTGGGTACACCTGAACTCCCTGGGGGAGCCTTTACGCAACCCCACACTCAACAGGACTCTGCGTCTTCACTCTTTCCTAACAACCCTAAACATAACCCTAACCGCAACAAGAAGCTGAACCCGAGTTAGACCCGAAAAAACACGTACGGTGCCACTTTCTGCCATCAAAAAGTGCTCTCAGCGGAAGCCTTTGGGTACACCTGAACTCCCTGGGGGAGCCTTTACGCAACCCCACACTCAACAGGACTCTGCGTCTTCACTCTTTCCTAACAACCCTAAACATAACCCTAACCGCAACAAGAAGCTGAACCCGAGTTAGACCCGAAAAAACACGTACGGTGCCACTTTCTGCCATCAAAAAGTGCTCTCAGCGGAAGCCTTTGGGTACACCTGACCTCCCTGGGGGAGCCTTTACGCAACCCCACACTCAACAGGACTCTGCGTCTTCACTCTTTCCTAACAACCCTAAACATAACCCTAACCGCAACAAGAAGCTGAACCCGAGTTAGACCCGAAAAAACACGTACGGTGCCACTTTCTGCCATCAAAAAGTGCTCTCAGCGGAAGCCTTTGGGTACACCTGAACTCCCTGGGGGAGCCTTTACGCAACCCCACACTCAACAGGACTCTGCGTCTTCACTCTTTCCTAACAACACTAAACATAACCCTAACCGCAACAAGAAGCTGAACCCGAGTTAGACCCGAAAAAACACGTACGGTGCCACTTTCTGCCATCCAAAAGTGCTCTCAGCGGAAGCCTTTGGGTACACCTGAATTCCCTGGGGGAGCCTTTACGCAACCCCACACTCAACAGGACTCTGCGCCTTCACTCTTTCCTAACAACCCTAAACATAACCCTAACCGCAACAAGAAGCTGAACCCGAGTTAGACCCGAAAAAACACGTACGGTGCCACTTTCTGCCATCAAAAAGTGCTCTCAGCGGAAGCCTTTGGGTACACCTGAACTCCCTGGAGGAGCCTTTACGCAACCCCACACTCAACAGGACTCTGCGTCTTCACTCTTTCCTAACAACCCTAAACGTAACCCTAACCGCAACAAGAAGCTGAACCCGAGTTAGACCCGAAAAAACACGTACGGTGCCACTTTCTGCCATCAAAAAGTGCTCTCAGCGGAAGCCTTTGGGTACACCTGAACTCCCTGGGGGAGCCTTTACGCAACCCCACACTCAACAGGACTCTGCGTCTTCACTCTTTCCTAACAACCCTAAACATAACCCTAACCGGAACAAGAAGCTGAACCCGAGTTAGACCCGAAAAAACACGTACGGTGCCACTTTCTGCCATCAAAAAGTGCTCTCAGCGGAAGCCTTTGGGTACACCTGAACTCCCTGGGGGAGCCTTTACGCAACCCCACACTCAACAGGACTCTGCGTCTTCACTCTTTCCTAACAACCCTAAACATAACCCTAACCGCAACAAGAAGCTGAACCCGAGTTAGACCCGAAAAAACACGTACGGTGCCACTTTCTGCCGTCAAAAAGTGCTCTCAGCGGAAGCCTTTGGGTACACCTGAACTCCCTGGGGGAGCCTTTACGCAACCCCACACTCAACAGGACTCTGCGTCTTCACTCTTTCCTAACAACCCTAAACACAACCCTAACCACAACAAAAAGCTGAACCCGAGTTAGACCCGAAAAAACACGTACGGTGCCACTTTCTGCCATCAAAAAGTGCTCTCAGCGGAAGCCTTTGGGTACACCTGAACTCCCTGGGGGAGCCTTTACGCAACCCCACACTCAACAGGACTCTGCGTCTTCACTCTTTCCTAACAACCTTAAACATAACCCTAACCGCAACAAGAAGCTGAACCCGAGTTAGACCCGAAAAAACACGTACGGTGCCACTTTCTGCCATCAAAAAGTGCTCTCAGCGGAAGCCTTTGGGTACACCTGAACTCCCTGGGGGAGCCTTTACGCAACCCCACACTCAACAGGACTCTGCGTCTTCACTCTTTCCTAACAACCCTAAACATAACCCTAACCGGAACAAGAAGCTCAACCTGAGTTAGACCCGAAAAAACACGTACGGTGCCACTTTCTGCCATCAAAAAGTGCTCTCAGCGGAAGCCTTTGGGTACACCTGAACTCCCTGGGGGAGCCTTTACGCAACCCCTCACTCAACAGGACTCTGCGTCTTCACTCTTTCCTAACAACCCTAAACATAACCCTAACCGCAACAAGAAGCTGAACCCGAGTTAGACCCGAAAAAACACGTACGGTGCCACTTTCTGCCATCAAAAAGTGCTCTCAGCAGAAGCCTTTGGGTACACCTGAACTCCCTGGGGGAGCCTTTACGCAACCCCTCACTCAACAGGACTCTGCGTCTTCACTCTTTCCTAACAACCCTAAACATAACCCTAACCGCAACAAGAAGCTGAACCCGAGTTAGACCCGAAAAAACACGTACGGTGCCACTTTCTGCCATCAAAAAGTGCTCTCAGCGGAAGCCTTTGGGTACACCTGAACTCCCTGGGGGAGCCTTTACGCAACCCCACACTCAACAGGACTCTGTGTCTTCACTCTTTCCTAACAACCCTAAACATAACCCTAACCGCAACAAGAAGCTGAACCCGAGTTAGACCCGAAAAAACACGTACGGTGCCACTTTCTGCCATCAAAAAGTGCTCTCAGCGGAAGCCTTTGGGTACACCTGAACTCCCTGGGGGAGCCTTTACGCAACCCCACACTCAACAGGACTCTGCGTCTTCACTCTTTCCTAACAACCCTAAACATAACCCTAACCGCAACAAGAAGCTGAACCCGAGTTAGACCCGAAAAAACACGTACGGTGCCACTTTCTGCCATCAAAAAGTGCTCTCAGCGGAAGCCTTTGGGTACACCTGAATTCCCTGGGGGAGCCTTTACGCAACCCCACACTCAACAGGACTCTGCGTCTTCACTCTTTCCTAACAACCCTAAACATAACCCTAACCGGAACAAGAAGCTCAACCCGAGTTAGACCCGAAAAAACACGTACGGTGCCACTTTCTGCCATCAAAAAGTGCTCTCAGCGGAAGCCTTTGGGTACACCTGAACTCCCTGGAGGAGCCTTTACGCAACCCCACACTCAACAGGACTCTGCGTCTTCACTCTTTCCTAACAACCCTAAACATAACCCTAACCGCAACAAGAAGCTGAACCCGAGTTAGACCCGAAAAAACACGTACGGTGCCACTTTCTGCCATCCAAAAAGTGCTCTCAGCGGAAGCCTTTGGGTACACCTGAACTCCCTGGGGGAGCCTTTACGCACCCCCACACTCAACAGGACTCTGCGTCTTCACTCTTTCCTAACAACCCTAAACACAACCCTAACCGCAACAAGAAGCTGAACCCGAGTTAGACCCGAAAAAACACGTACGGTGCCACTTTCTGCCATCAAAAAGTGCTCTCAGCGGAAGCCTTTGGGTACACCTGAACTCCCTGGGGGAGCCTTTACGCAACCCCACACTCAACAGGACTCTGCGTCTTCACTCTTTCCTAACAACCCTAAACATAACCCTAACCGCAACAAGAAGCTGAACCCGAGTTAGACCCGAAAAAACACGTACGGTGCCACTTTCTGCCATCCAAAAGTGCTCTCAGCGGAAGCCTTTGGGTACACCTGAACTCCCTGGGGGAGCCTTTACGCAACCCCACACTCAACAGGACTCTGCGTCTTCACTCTTTCCTAACAAACCTAAACATAACCCTAACCGCAACAAGAAGCTCAACCCGAGTTAGACCCGAAAAAACACGTACGGTGCCACTTTCTGCCATCAAAAAGTGCTCTCAGCGGAAGCCTTTGGGTACACCTGAACTCCCTGGGGGAGCCTTTACGCAACCCCTCACTCAACAGGACTCTGCGTCTTCACTCTTTCCTAACAACCCTAAACATAACCCTAAACGCACCAAGAAGCTCAACCCGAGTTAGACCCGAAAAAACACGTACGGTGCCACTTTCTGCCATCAAAAAGTGCTCTCAGCGGAAGCCTTTGGGTACACCTGAACTCCCTGGGGGAGCCTTTACGCAACCCCACACTCAACAGGACTCTGCGTCTTCACTCTTTCCTAACAACCCTAAACATAACCCTAACCGCAACAAGAAGCTCAACCCGAGTTAGACCCGAAAAAACACGTACGGTGCCACTTTCTGCCATCAAAAAGTGCTCTCAGCGGAAGCCTTTGGGTACACCTGACCTCCCTGGGGGAGCCTTTACGCAACCCCACACTCAACAGGACTCTGCGTCTTCACTCTTTCCTAACAACCCTAAACATAACCCTAACCGCAACAAGAAGCTGAACCCGAGTTAGACCCGAAAAAACACGTACGGTGCCACTTTCTGCCATCAAAAAGTGCTCTCAGCGGAAGCCTTTGGGTACACCTGAACTCCCTGGGGGAGCCTTTACGCAACCCCACACTCAACAGGACTCTGCGTCTTCACTCTTTCCTAACAACCCCAAACATAACCCTAACCGCAACAAGAAGCTGAACCCGAGTTAGACCCGAAAAAACACGTACGGTGCCACTTTCTGCCATCCAAAAGTGCTCTCAGCGGAAGCCTTTGGGTACACCTGAATTCCCTGGGGGAGCCTTTACGCAACCCCACACTCAACAGGACTCTGCGCCTTCACTCTTTCCTAACAACCCTAAACATAACCCTAACCGCAACAAGAAGCTCAACCCGAGTTAGACCCGAAAAAACACGTACGGTGCCACTTTCTGCCATCAAAAAGTGCTCTCAGCGGAAGCCTTTGGGTACACCTGAACTCCCTGGAGGAGCCTTTACGCAACCCCACACTCAACAGGACTCTGCGTCTTCACTCTTTCCTAACAACCCTAAACGTAACCCTAACCGCAACAAGAAGCTGAACCCGAGTTAGACCCGAAAAAACACGTACGGTGCCACTTTCTGCCATCAAAAAGTGCTCTCAGCGGAAGCCTTTGGGTACACCTGAACTCCCTGGGGGAGCCTTTACGCAACCCCACACTCAACAGGACTCTGCGTCTTCACTCTTTCCTAACAACCCTAAACATAACCCTAACCGGAACAAGAAGCTCAACCCGAGTTAGACCCGAAAAAACACGTACGGTGCCACTTTCTGCCATCAAAAAGTGCTCTCAGCGGAAGCCTTTGGGTACACCTGAACTCCCTGGGGGAGCCTTTACACAACCCCTCACTCAACAGGACTCTGCGTCTTCACTCTTTCCTAACAACCCTAAACATAACCCTAACCGCAACAAGAAGCTGAACCCGAGTTAGACCCGAAAAAACACGTACGGTGCCACTTTCTGCCATCAAAAAGTGCTCTCAGCAGAAGCCTTTGGGTACACCTGAACTCCCTGGGGGAGCCTTTACGCAACCCCACACTCAACAGGACTCTGCGTCTTCACTCTTTCCTAACAACCCTAAACATAACCCTAACCGCAACAAGAAGCTGAACCCGAGTTAGACCCGAAAAAACACGTACGGTGCCACTTTCTGCCATCAAAAAGTGCTCTCAGCGGAAGCCTTTGGGTACACCTGAACTCCCTGGGGGAGCCTTTACGCAACCCCACACTCAACAGGACTCTGTGTCTTCACTCTTTCCTAACAACCCTAAACATAACCCTAACCGCAACAAGAAGCTGAACCCGAGTTAGACCCTAAAAAACACGTACGGTGCCACTTTCTGCCATCCAAAAGTGCTCTCAGCGGAAGCCTTTGGGTACACCTGAACTCCCTGGGGGAGCCTTTACGCAACCCCACACTCAACAGGACTCTGCGTCTTCACTCTTTCCTAACAACCCTAAACATAACCCTAACCGCAACAAGAAGCTGAACCCGAGTTAGACCCGAAAAAACACGTACGGTGCCACTTTCTGCCATCAAAAAGTGCTCTCAGCGGAAGCCTTTGGGTACACCTGAATTCCCTGGGGGAGCCTTTACGCAACCCCACACTCAACAGGACTCTGCGTCTTCACTCTTTCCTAACAACCCTAAACATAACCCTAACCGGAACAAGAAGCTCAACCCGAGTTAGACCCGAAAAAACACGTACGGTGCCACTTTCTGCCATCAAAAAGTGCTCTCAGCGGAAGCCTTTGGGTACACCTGAACTCCCTGGAGGAGCCTTTACGCAACCCCACACTCAACAGGACTCTGCGTCTTCACTCTTTCCTAACAACCCTAAACATAACCCTAACCGCAACAAGAAGCTGAACCCGAGTTAGACCCGAAAAAACACGTACGGTGCCACTTTCTGCCATCCAAAAAGTGCTCTCAGCGGAAGCCTTTGGGTACACCTGAACTCCCTGGGGGAGCCTTTACGCACCCCCACACTCAACAGGACTCTGCGTCTTCACTCTTTCCTAACAACCCTAAACACAACCCTAACCGCAACAAGAAGCTGAACCCGAGTTAGACCCGAAAAAACACGTACGGTGCCACTTTCTGCCATCAAAAAGTGCTCTCAGTGGAAGCCTTTGGGTACACCTGAACTCCCTGGGGGAGCCTTTACGCAACCCCACACTCAACAGGACTCTGCGTCTTCACTCTTTCCTAACAACCCTAAACATAACCCTAACCGCAACAAGAAGCTGAACCCGAGTTAGACCCGAAAAAACACGTACGGTGCCACTTTCTGCCATCAAAAAGTGCTCTCAGCGGAAGCCTTTGGGTACACCTGAACTCCCTGGGGGAGCCTTTACGCAACCCCACACTCAACAGGACTCTGCGTCTTCACTCTTTCCTAACAACCCTAAACATAACCCTAACCGCAACAAGAAGCTGAACCCGAGTTAGACCCGAAAAAACACGTACGGTGCCACTTTCTGCCATCAAAAAGTGCTCTCAGCGGAAGCCTTTGGGTACACCTGAACTCCCTGGGGGAGCCTTTATGCAACCCCACACTCAACAGGACTCTGTGTCTTCACTCTTTCCTAACAACCCTAAACATAACCCTAACCGCAACAAGAAGCTCAACCCGAGTTAGACCCGAAAAAACACGTACGGTGCCACTTTCTGCCATCAAAAAGTGCTCTCAGCGGAAGCCTTTGGGTACACCTGAACTCCCTGGGGGAGCCTTTACGCAACCCCACACTCAACAGGACTCTGCGTCTTCACTCTTTCCTAACAACCCTAAACATAACCCTAACCGCAACAAGAAGCTGAACCCGAGTTAGACCCGAAAAAACACGTACGGTGCCACTTTCTGCCATCAAAAAGCGCTCTCAGCAGAAGCCTTTGGGTACACCTGAACTCCCTGGGGGAGCCTTTACGCAACCCCACACTCAACAGGACTCTGCGTCTTCACTCTTTCCTAACAACCCTAAACATAACCCTAACCGCAACAAGAAGCTGAACCCGAGTTAGACCCGAAAAAACACGTACGGTGCCACTTTCTGCCATCAAAAAGTGCTCTCAGCGGAAGCCTTTGGGTACACCTGAACTCCCTGGGGGAGCCTTTACGCAACCCCACACTCAACAGGACTCTGCGTCTTCACTCTTTCCTAACAACCCTAAACATAACCCTAACCGCAACAAGAAGCTGAACCCGAGTTAGACCCGAAAAAACACGTACGGTGCCACTTTCTGCCATCCAAAACTGCTCTCAGCGGAAGCCTTTGGGTACACCTGACCTCCCTGGGGGAGCCTTTACGCAACCCCACACTCAACAGGACTCTGCGTCTTCACTCTTTCCTAACAACCCTAAACATAACCCTAACCGCAACAAGAAGCTGAACCCGAGTTAGACCCGAAAAAACACGTACGGTGCCACTTTCTGCCATCAAAAAGTGCTCTCAGCGGAAGCCTTTGGGTACACCTGAACTCCCTGGGGGAGCCTTTACGCAACCCCACACTCAACAGGACTCTGCGTCTTCACTCTTTCCTAACAACCCTAAACATAAGCCTAACCGCAACAAGAAGCTGAACCCAAGTTAGACCCGAAAAAACACGTACGGTGCCACTTTCTGCCATCCAAAAGTGCTCTCAGCGGAAGCCTTTGGGTACACCTGAATTCCCTGGGGGAGCCTTTACGCAACCCCACACTCAACAGGACTCTGCGCCTTCACTCTTTCCTAACAACCCTAAACATAACCCTAACCGCAACAAGAAGCTCAACCCGAGTTAGACCCGAAAAAACACGTACGGTGCCACTTTCTGCCATCAAAAAGTGCTCTCAGCGGAAGCCTTTGGGTACACCTGAACTCCCTGGGGGAGCCTTTACGCAACCCCACACTCAACAGGACTCTGCGTCTTCACTCTTTCCTAACAACCCTAAACATAACCCTAACCGCAACAAGAAGCTGAACCCGAGTTAGACCCGAAAAAACACGTACGGTGCCACTTTCTGCCATCCAAAAGTGCTCTCAGCGGAAGCCTTTGGGTACACCTGAACTCCCTGGGGGAGCCTTTACGCAACCCCACACTCAACAGGACTCTGCGTCTTCACTCTTTCCTAACAACCCTAAACATAACCCTAACCGCAACAAGAAGCTGAACCCGAGTTAGACCCGAAAAAACACGTACGGTGCCACTTTCTGCCATCAAAAAGTGCTCTCAGCGGAAGCCTTTGGGTACACCTGAACTCCCTGGGGGAGCCTTTATGCAACCCCACACTCAACAGGACTCTGTGTCTTCACTCTTTCCTAACAACCCTAAACATAACCCTAACCGCAACAAGAAGCTCAACCCGAGTTAGACCCGAAAAAACACGTACGGTGCCACTTTCTGCCATCAAAAAGTGCTCTCAGCGGAAGCCTTTGGGTACACCTGAACTCCCTGGGGGAGCCTTTACGCAACCCCACACTCAACAGGACTCTGCGTCTTCACTCTTTCCTAACAACCCTAAACATAACCCTAACCGCAACAAGAAGCTGAACCCGAGTTAGACCCGAAAAAACACGTACGGTGCCACTTTCTGCCATCAAAAAGCGCTCTCAGCAGAAGCCTTTGGGTACACCTGAACTCCCTGGGGGAGCCTTTACGCAACCCCACACTCAACAGGACTCTGCGTCTTCACTCTTTCCTAACAACCCTAAACATAACCCTAACCGCAACAAGAAGCTGAACCCGAGTTAGACCCGAAAAAACACGTACGGTGCCACTTTCTGCCATCAAAAAGTGCTCTCAGCGGAAGCCTTTGGGTACACCTGAACTCCCTGGGGGAGCCTTTACGCAACCCCACACTCAACAGGACTCTGCGTCTTCACTCTTTCCTAACAACCCTAAACATAACCCTAACCGCAACAAGAAGCTGAACCCGAGTTAGACCCGAAAAAACACGTACGGTGCCACTTTCTGCCATCCAAAACTGCTCTCAGCGGAAGCCTTTGGGTACACCTGACCTCCCTGGGGGAGCCTTTACGCAACCCCACACTCAACAGGACTCTGCGTCTTCACTCTTTCCTAACAACCCTAAACATAACCCTAACCGCAACAAGAAGCTGAACCCGAGTTAGACCCGAAAAAACACGTACGGTGCCACTTTCTGCCATCAAAAAGTGCTCTCAGCGGAAGCCTTTGGGTACACCTGAACTCCCTGGGGGAGCCTTTACGCAACCCCACACTCAACAGGACTCTGCGTCTTCACTCTTTCCTAACAACCCTAAACATAACCCTAACCGCAACAAGAAGCTGAACCCGAGTTAGACCCGAAAAAACACGTACGGTGCCACTTTCTGCCATCAAAAAGTGCTCTCAGCGGAAGCCTTTGGGTACACCTGACCTCCCTGGGGGAGCCTTTACGCAACCCCACACTCAACAGGACTCTGCGTCTTCACTCTTTCCTAACAACCCTAAACATAACCCTAACCGCAACAAGAAGCTCAACCCGAGTTAGACCCGAAAAAACACGTACGGTGCCACTTTCTGCCATCAAAAAGTGCTCTCAGCGGAAGCCTTTGGGTACACCTGAACTCCCTGGGGGAGCCTTTACGCAACCCCACACTCAACAGGACTCTGCGTCTTCACTCTTTCCTAACAACCCTAAACATAAGCCTAACCGCAACAAGAAGCTGAACCCAAGTTAGACCCGAAAAAACACGTACGGTGCCACTTTCTGCCATCCAAAAGTGCTCTCAGCGGAAGCCTTTGGGTACACCTGAATTCCCTGGGGGAGCCTTTACGCAACCCCACACTCAACAGGACTCTGCGCCTTCACTCTTTCCTAACAACCCTAAACATAACCCTAACCGCAACAAGAAGCTCAACCCGAGTTAGACCCGAAAAAACACGTACGGTGCCACTTTCTGCCATCAAAAAGTGCTCTCAGCGGAAGCCTTTGGGTACACCTGAACTCCCTGGGGGAGCCTTTACGCAACCCCACACTCAACAGGACTCTGCGTCTTCACTCTTTCCTAACAACCCTAAACATAACCCTAACCGCAACAAGAAGCTGAACCCGAGTTAGACCCGAAAAAACACGTACGGTGCCACTTTCTGCCATCAAAAAGTGCTCTCAGCGGAAGCCTTTGGGTACACCTGAACTCCCTGGGGGAGCCTTTACGCAACCCCACACTCAACAGGACTCTGCGTCTTCACTCTTTCCTAACAACCCTAAACATAACCCTAACCGCAACAAGAAGCTGAACCCGAGTTAGACCCGAAAAAACACGTACGGTGCCACTTTCTGCCATCAAAAAGTGCTCTCAGCGGAAGCCTTTGGGTACACCTGAACTCCCTGGGGGAGCCTTTACGCAACCCCACACTCAACAGGACTCTGCGTCTTCACTCTTTCCTAACAACCCTAAACATAACCCTAACCGGAACAAGAAGCTCAACCCGAGTTAGACCCGAAAAAACACGTACGGTGCCACTTTCTGCCATCAAAAAGTGCTCTCAGCGGAAGCCTTTGGGTACACCTGAATTCCTTGGGAGAGCCTTTACGCTACCCCACACTCAAGAGGACTCTGCGTCTTCACTCTTTCCTAACAACCCTAAACATAACCCTAACCGCAACAAGAAGCTCAACCCGAGTTAGACCCGAAAAAACACGTACGGTGCCACTTTCTGCCATCAAAAAGTGCTCTCAGCGGAAGCCTTTGGGTACACCTGAACTCCCTGGGGGAGCCTTTACGCAACCCCACACTCAACAGGACTCTGCGTCTTCACTCTTTCCTAACAACCCTAAACATAACCCTAACCGCAACAAGAAGCTCAACCCGAGTTAGACCCGAAAAAACACGTACGGTGCCACTTTCTGCCATCAAAAAGTGCTCTCAGCGGAAGCCTTTGGGTACACCTGAACTCCCTGGGGGAGCCTTTACGCAACCCCACACTCAACAGGACTCTGCATCTTCACTCTTTCCTAACAACCCTAAACATAACCCTAACCGCAACAAGAAGCTGAACCCGAGTTAGACCTGAAAAAACACGTACGGTGCCACTTTCTGCCATCAAAAAGTGCTCTCAGCAGAAGCCTTTGGGTACACCTGACCTCCCTGGGGGAGCCTTTACGCAACCCCACACTCAACAGGACTCTGCGTCTTCACTCTTTCCTAACAACCCTAAACATAACCCTAACCGCAACAAGAAGCTGAACCCGAGTTAGACCCGAAAAAACACGTACGGTGCCACTTTCTGCCATCAAAAAGTGCTCTCAGCGGAAGCCTTTGGGTACACCTGACCTCCCTGGGGGAGCCTTTACGCAACCCCACACTCAACAGGACTCTGCGTCTTCACTCTTTCCTAACAACCCTAAACATAACCCTAACCGCAACAAGAAGCTGAACCCGAGTTAGACCCGAAAAAACACGTACGGTGCCACTTTCTGCCATCAAAAAGTGCTCTCAGCGGAAGCCTTTGGGTACACCTGACCTCCCTGGGGGAGCCTTTACGCAACCCCACACTCAACAGGACTCTGCGTCTTCACTCTTTCCTAACAACCCTAAACATAACCCTAACCGCAACAAGAAGCTCAACCCGAGTTAGACCCGAAAAAACACGTACGGTGCCACTTTCTGCCATCAAAAAGTGCTCTCAGCGGAAGCCTTTGGGTACACCTGAACTCCCTGGGGGAGCCTTTACGCAACCCCACACTCAACAGGACTCTGCGTCTTCACTCTTTCCTAACAACCCTAAACATAAGCCTAACCGCAACAAGAAGCTGAACCCAAGTTAGACCCGAAAAAACACGTACGGTGCCACTTTCTGCCATCCAAAAGTGCTCTCAGCGGAAGCCTTTGGGTACACCTGAATTCCCTGGGGGAGCCTTTACGCAACCCCACACTCAACAGGACTCTGCGCCTTCACTCTTTCCTAACAACCTTAAACATAACCCTAACCGCAACAAGAAGCTCAACCCGAGTTAGACCCGAAAAAACACGTACGGTGCCACTTTCTGCCATCAAAAAGTGCTCTCAGCGGAAGCCTTTGGGTACACCTGAACTCCCTGGGGGAGCCTTTACGCAACCCCACACTCAACAGGACTCTGCGTCTTCACTCTTTCCTAACAACCCTAAACATAACCCTAACCGCAACAAGAAGCTCAACCCGAGTTAGACCCGAAAAAACACGTACGGTGCCACTTTCTGCCATCAAAAAGTGCTCTCAGCGGAAGCCTTTGGGTACACCTGAACTCCCTGGGGGAGCCTTTACGCAACCCCACACTCAACAGGACTCTGCGTCTTCACTCTTTCCTAACAACCCTAAACATAACCCTAACCGCAACAAGAAGCTGAACCCGAGTTAGACCCGAAAAAACACGTACGGTGCCACTTTCTGCCATCAAAAAGTGCTCTCAGCGGAAGCCTTTGGGTACACCTGAACTCCCTGGGGGAGCCTTTACGCAACCCCACACTCAACAGGACTCTGCGTCTTCACTCTTTCCTAACAACCCTAAACATAACCCTAACCGCAACAAGAAGCTGAACCCGAGTTAGACCCGAAAAAACACGTACGGTGCCACTTTCTGCCATCAAAAAGTGCTCTCAGCGGAAGCCTTTGGGTACACCTGAACTCCCTGGGGGAGCCTTTACGCAACCCCACACTCAACAGGACTCTGCGTCTTCACTCTTTCCTAACAACCCTAAACATAACCCTAACCGGAACAAGAAGCTCAACCCGAGTTAGACCCGAAAAAACACGTACGGTGCCACTTTCTGCCATCAAAAAGTGCTCTCAGCGGAAGCCTTTGGGTACACCTGAATTCCTTGGGAGAGCCTTTACGCTACCCCACACTCAACAGGACTCTGCGTCTTCACTCTTTCCTAACAACCCTAAACATAACCCTAACCGCAACAAGAAGCTCAACCCGAGTTAGACCCGAAAAAACACGTACGGTGCCACTTTCTGCCATCAAAAAGTGCTCTCAGCGGAAGCCTTTGGGTACACCTGAACTCCCTGGGGGAGCCTTTACGCAACCCCACACTCAACAGGACTCTGCGTCTTCACTCTTTCCTAACAACCCTAAACATAAGCCTAACCGCAACAAGAAGCTGAACCCAAGTTAGACCCGAAAAAACACGTACGGTGCCACTTTCTGCCATCCAAAAGTGCTCTCAGCGGAAGCCTTTGGGTACACCTGAATTCCCTGGGGGAGCCTTTACGCAACCCCACACTCAACAGGACTCTGCGCCTTCACTCTTTCCTAACAACCCTAAACATAACCCTAACCGCAACAAGAAGCTCAACCCGAGTTAGACCCGAAAAAACACGTACGGTGCCACTTTCTGCCATCAAAAAGTGCTCTCAGCGGAAGCCTTTGGGTACACCTGAACTCCCTGGGGGAGCCTTTACGCAACCCCACACTCAACAGGACTCTGCGTCTTCACTCTTTCCTAACAACCCTAAACATAACCCTAACCGCAACAAGAAGCTGAACCCGAGTTAGACCCGAAAAAACACGTACGGTGCCACTTTCTGCCATCAAAAAGTGCTCTCAGCGGAAGCCTTTGGGTACACCTGAACTCCCTGGGGGAGCCTTTACGCAACCCCACACTCAACAGGACTCTGCGTCTTCACTCTTTCCTAACAACCCTAAACATAACCCTAACCGCAACAAGAAGCTGAACCCGAGTTAGACCCGAAAAAACACGTACGGTGCCACTTTCTGCCATCAAAAAGTGCTCTCAGCGGAAGCCTTTGGGTACACCTGAACTCCCTGGGGGAGCCTTTACGCAACCCCACACTCAACAGGACTCTGCGTCTTCACTCTTTCCTAACAACCCTAAACATAACCCTAACCGGAACAAGAAGCTCAACCCGAGTTAGACCCGAAAAAACACGTACGGTGCCACTTTCTGCCGTCAAAAAGTGCTCTCAGCGGAAGCCTTTGGGTACACCTGAATTCCTTGGGAGAGCCTTTACGCTACCCCACACTCAAGAGGACTCTGCGTCTTCACTCTTTCCTAACAACCCTAAACATAACCCTAACCGCAACAAGAAGCTCAACCCGAGTTAGACCCGAAAAAACACGTACGGTGCCACTTTCTGCCATCAAAAAGTGCTCTCAGCGGAAGCCTTTGGGTACACCTGAACTCCCTGGGGGAGCCTTTACGCAACCCCACACTCAACAGGACTCTGCGTCTTCACTCTTTCCTAACAACCCTAAACATAACCCTAACCGCAACAAGAAGCTCAACCCGAGTTAGACCCGAAAAAACACGTACGGTGCCACTTTCTGCCATCAAAAAGTGCTCTCAGCGGAAGCCTTTGGGTACACCTGAACTCCCTGGGGGAGCCTTTACGCAACCCCACACTCAACAGGACTCTGCATCTTCACTCTTTCCTAACAACCCTAAACATAACCCTAACCGCAACAAGAAGCTGAACCCGAGTTAGACCTGAAAAAACACGTACGGTGCCACTTTCTGCCATCAAAAAGTGCTCTCAGCAGAAGCCTTTGGGTACACCTGACCTCCCTGGGGGAGCCTTTACGCAACCCCACACTCAACAGGACTCTGCGTCTTCACTCTTTCCTAACAACCCTAAACATAACCCTAACCGCAACAAGAAGCTGAACCCGAGTTAGACCCGAAAAAACACGTACGGTGCCACTTTCTGCCATCAAAAAGTGCTCTCAGCGGAAGCCTTTGGGTACACCTGACCTCCCTGGGGGAGCCTTTACGCAACCCCACACTCAACAGGACTCTGCGTCTTCACTCTTTCCTAACAACCCTAAACATAACCCTAACCGCAACAAGAAGCTGAACCCGAGTTAGACCCGAAAAAACACGTACGGTGCCACTTTCTGCCATCAAAAAGTGCTCTCAGCGGAAGCCTTTGGGTACACCTGACCTCCCTGGGGGAGCCTTTACGCAACCCCACACTCAACAGGACTCTGCGTCTTCACTCTTTCCTAACAACCCTAAACATAACCCTAACCGCAACAAGAAGCTCAACCCGAGTTAGACCCGAAAAAACACGTACGGTGCCACTTTCTGCCATCAAAAAGTGCTCTCAGCGGAAGCCTTTGGGTACACCTGAACTCCCTGGGGGAGCCTTTACGCAACCCCACACTCAACAGGACTCTGCGTCTTCACTCTTTCCTAACAACCCTAAACATAAGCCTAACCGCAACAAGAAGCTGAACCCAAGTTAGACCCGAAAAAACACGTACGGTGCCACTTTCTGCCATCCAAAAGTGCTCTCAGCGGAAGCCTTTGGGTACACCTGAATTCCCTGGGGGAGCCTTTACGCAACCCCACACTCAACAGGACTCTGCGCCTTCACTCTTTCCTAACAACCTTAAACATAACCCTAACCGCAACAAGAAGCTGAACCCGAGTTAGACCCGAAAAAACACGTACGGTGCCACTTTCTGCCATCAAAAAGTGCTCTCAGCGGAAGCCTTTGGGTACACCTGAACTCCCTGGGGGAGCCTTTACGCAACCCCACACTCAACAGGACTCTGCGTCTTCACTCTTTCCTAACAACCCTAAACATAACCCTAACCGCAACAAGAAGCTCAACCCGAGTTAGACCCGAAAAAACACGTACGGTGCCACTTTCTGCCATCAAAAAGTGCTCTCAGCGGAAGCCTTTGGGTACACCTGAACTCCCTGGGGGAGCCTTTACGCAACCCCACACTCAACAGGACTCTGCGTCTTCACTCTTTCCTAACAACCCTAAACATAACCCTAACCGCAACAAGAAGCTGAACCCGAGTTAGACCCGAAAAAACACGTACGGTGCCACTTTCTGCCATCAAAAAGTGCTCTCAGCGGAAGCCTTTGGGTACACCTGAACTCCCTGGGGGAGCCTTTACGCAACCCCACACTCAACAGGACTCTGCGTCTTCACTCTTTCCTAACAACCCTAAACATAACCCTAACCGCAACAAGAAGCTGAACCCGAGTTAGACCCGAAAAAACACGTACGGTGCCACTTTCTGCCATCAAAAAGTGCTCTCAGCGGAAGCCTTTGGGTACACCTGAACTCCCTGGGGGAGCCTTTACGCAACCCCACACTCAACAGGACTCTGCGTCTTCACTCTTTCCTAACAACCCTAAACATAACCCTAACCGGAACAAGAAGCTCAACCCGAGTTAGACCCGAAAAAACACGTACGGTGCCACTTTCTGCCATCAAAAAGTGCTCTCAGCGGAAGCCTTTGGGTACACCTGAATTCCTTGGGAGAGCCTTTACGCTACCCCACACTCAACAGGACTCTGCGTCTTCACTCTTTCCTAACAACCCTAAACATAACCCTAACCGCAACAAGAAGCTCAACCCGAGTTAGACCCGAAAAAACACGTACGGTGCCACTTTCTGCCATCAAAAAGTGCTCTCAGCGGAAGCCTTTGGGTACACCTGAACTCCCTGGGGGAGCCTTTACGCAACCCCACACTCAACAGGACTCTGCGTCTTCACTCTTTCCTAACAACCCTAAACATAACCCTAACCGCAACAAGAAGCTCAACCCGAGTTAGACCCGAAAAAACACGTACGGTGCCACTTTCTGCCATCAAAAAGTGCTCTCAGCGGAAGCCTTTGGGTACACCTGAACTCCCTGGGGGAGCCTTTACGCAACCCCACACTCAACAGGACTCTGCATCTTCACTCTTTCCTAACAACCCTAAACATAACCCTAACCGCAACAAGAAGCTGAACCCGAGTTAGACCTGAAAAAACACGTACGGTGCCACTTTCTGCCATCAAAAAGTGCTCTCAGCAGAAGCCTTTGGGTACACCTGACCTCCCTGGGGGAGCCTTTACGCAACCCCACACTCAACAGGACTCTGCGTCTTCACTCTTTCCTAACAACCCTAAACATAACCCTAACCGCAACAAGAAGCTGAACCCGAGTTAGACCCGAAAAAAACACGTACGGTGCCACTTTCTGCCATCAAAAAGTGCTCTCAGCGGAAGCCTTTGGGTACACCTGAACTCCCTGGGGGAGCCTTTACGCAACCCCACACTCAACAGGACTCTGTGTCTTCACTCTTTCCTAACAACCCTAAACATAACCCTAACCGCAACAAGAAGCTGAACCCGAGTTAGACCCGAAAAAACACGTACGGTGCCACTTTCTGCCATCAAAAAGTGCTCTCAGCGGAAGCCTTTGGGTACACCTGAACTCCCTGGGGGAGCCTTTACGCAACCCCACACTCAACAGGACTCTGCGTCTTCACTCTTTCCTAACAACCCTAAACATAACCCTAACCGCAACAAGAAGCTGAACCCGAGTTAGACCCGAAAAAACACGTACGGTGCCACTTTCTGCCATCAAAAAGTGCTCTCAGCGGAAGCCTTTGGGTACACCTGAATTCCCTGGGGGAGCCTTTACGCAACCCCACACTCAACAGGACTCTGCGTCTTCACTCTTTCCTAACAACCCTAAACATAACCCTAACCGGAACAAGAAGCTCAACCCGAGTTAGACCCGAAAAAACACGTACGGTGCCACTTTCTGCCATCAAAAAGTGCTCTCAGCGGAAGCCTTTGGGTACACCTGAACTCCCTGGAGGAGCCTTTACACAACCCCACACTCAACAGGACTCTGCGTCTTCACTCTTTCCTAACAACCCTAAACATAACCCTAACCGCAACAAGAAGCTGAACCCGAGTTAGACCCGAAAAAACACGTACGGTGCCACTTTCTGCCGTCAAAAAGTGCTCTCAGCGGAAGCCTTTGGGTACACCTGAACTCCCTGGGGGAGCCTTTACGCAACCCCACACTCAACAGGACTCTGCGTCTTCACTCTTTCCTAACAACCCTAAACATAACCCTAACCGGAACAAGAAGCTGAACCCGAGTTAGACCCGAAAAAACACGTACGGTGCCACTTTCTGCCATCAAAAAGTGCTCTCAGCGGAAGCCTTTGGGTACACCTGAACTCCCTGGGGGAGCCTTTACGCAACCCCACACTCAACAGGACTCTGCGTCTTCACTCTTTCCTAACAACCCTAAACATAACCCTAACCGGAACAAGAAGCTGAACCCGAGTTAGACCCGAAAAAACACGTACGGTGCCACTTTCTGCCATCAAAAAGTGCTCTCAGCGGAAGCCTTTGGGTACACCTGAACTCCCTGGGAGAGCCTTTACGCAACCCCACACTCAACAGGACTCTGCGTCTTCACTCTTTCCTAACAACCCTAAACATAACCCTAACCGGAACAAGAAGCTCAACCCGAGTTAGACCCGAAAAAACACGTACGGTGCCACTTTCTGCCATCAAAAAGTGCTCTCAGCGGAAGCCTTTGGGTACACCTGAACTCCCTGGGGGAGCCTTTACGCAACCCCACACTCAACAGGACTCTGCGTCTTCACTCTTTCCTAACAACCCTAAACATAACCCTAACCGCAACAAGAAGCTGAACCCGAGTTAGACCCGAAAAAACACGTACGGTGCCACTTTCTGCCATCAAAAAGTGCTCTCAGCGGAAGCCTTTGGGTACACCTGAACTCCCTGGGGGAGCCTTTACGCAACCCCACACTCAACAGGACTCTGCGTCTTCACTCTTTCCTAACAACCCTAAACATAACCCTAACCGCAACAAGAAGCTGAACCCGAGTTAGACCCGAAAAAACACGTACGGTGCCACTTTCTGCCATCAAAAAGTGCTCTCAGCAGAAGCCTTTGGGTACACCTGAACTCCCTGGGGGAGCCTTTACGCAACCCCACACTCAACAGGACTCTGCGTCTTCACTCTTTCCTAACAACCCTAAACATAACCCTAACCGCAACAAGAAGCTGAACCCGAGTTAGACCCGAAAAAACACGTACGGTGCCACTTTCTGCCATCAAAAAGTGCTCTCAGCGGAAGCCTTTGGGTACACCTGAACTCCCTGGGGGAGCCTTTACGCAACCCCACACTCAACAGGACTCTGCGTCTTCACTCTTTCCTAACAACCCTAAACATAACCCTAACCGCAACAAGAAGCTGAACCCGAGTTAGACCCGAAAAAACACGTACGGTGCCACTTTCTGCCATCAAAAAGTGCTCTCAGCAGAAGCCTTTGGGTACACCTGAACTCCCTGGGGGAGCCTTTACGCAACCCCACACTCAACAGGACTCTGCGTCTTCACTCTTTCCTAACAACCCTAAACATAACCCTAACCGCAACAAGAAGCTGAACCCGAGTTAGACCCGAAAAAACACGTACGGTGCCACTTTCTGCCATCAAAAAGTGCTCTCAGCGGAAGCCTTTGGGTACACCTGAACTCCCTGGGGGAGCCTTTACGCAACCCCACACTCAACAGGACTCTGTGTCTTCACTCTTTCCTAACAACCCTAAACATAACCCTAACCGCAACAAGAAGCTGAACCCGAGTTAGACCCGAAAAAACACGTACGGTGCCACTTTCTGCCATCAAAAAGTGCTCTCAGCGGAAGCCTTTGGGTACACCTGAATTCCCTGGGGGAGCCTTTACGCAACCCCACACTCAACAGGACTCTGCGTCTTCACTCTTTCCTAACAACCCTAAACATAACCCTAACCGGAACAAGAAGCTCAACCCGAGTTAGACCCGAAAAAACACGTACGGTGCCACTTTCTGCCATCAAAAAGTGCTCTCAGCGGAAGCCTTTGGGTACACCTGAACTCCCTGGAGGAGCCTTTACACAACCCCACACTCAACAGGACTCTGCGTCTTCACTCTTTCCTAACAACCCTAAACATAACCCTAACCGCAACAAGAAGCTGAACCCGAGTTAGACCCGAAAAAACACGTACGGTGCCACTTTCTGCCGTCAAAAAGTGCTCTCTGCGGAAGCCTTTGGGTACACCTGAACTCCCTGGGGGAGCCTTTACGCAACCCCACACTCAACAGGACTCTGCGTCTTCACTCTTTCCTAACAACCCTAAACACAACCCTAACCGCAACAAGAAGCTGAACCCGAGTTAGACCCGAAAAAACACGTACGGTGCCACTTTCTGCCATCAAAAAGTGCTCTCAGCGGAAGCCTTTGGGTACACCTGAACTCCCTGGGGGAGCCTTTACGCAACCCCACACTCAACAGGACTCTGCGTCTTCACTCTTTCCTAACAACCCTAAACATAACCCTAACCGGAACAAGAAGCTGAACCCGAGTTAGACCCGAAAAAACACGTACGGTGCCACTTTCTGCCATCAAAAAGTGCTCTCAGCGGAAGCCTTTGGGTACACCTGAACTCCCTGGGGGAGCCTTTACGCAACCCCACACTCAACAGGACTCTGCGTCTTCACTCTTTCCTAACAACCCTAAACATAACCCTAACCGGAACAAGAAGCTCAACCCGAGTTAGACCCGAAAAAACACGTACGGTGCCACTTTCTGCCATCAAAAAGTGCTCTCAGCGGAAGCCTTTGGGTACACCTGAACTCCCTGGGGGAGCCTTTACGCAACCCCACACTCAACAGGACTCTGCGTCTTCACTCTTTCCTAACAACCCTAAACATAACCCTAACCGCAACAAGAAGCTCAACCCGAGTTAGACCCGAAAAAACACGTACGGTGCCACTTTCTGCCATCAAAAAGTGCTCTCAGCGGAAGCCTTTGGGTACACCTGAACTCCCTGGGAGAGCCTTTACGCAACCCCACACTCAACAGGACTCTGCGTCTTCACTCTTTCCTAACAACCCTAAACATAACCCTAACCGCAACAAGAAGCTCAACCCGAGTTAGACCCGAAAAAACACGTACGGTGCCACTTTCTGCCATCAAAAAGTGCTCTCAGCGGAAGCCTTTGGGTACACCTGAACTCCCTGGAGGAGCCTTTACACAACCCCACACTCAACAGGACTCTGCGTCTTCACTCTTTCCTAACAACCCTAAACATAACCCTAACCGCAACAAGAAGCTGAACCCGAGTTAGACCCGAAAAAACACGTACGGTGCCACTTTCTGCCGTCAAAAAGTGCTCTCTGCGGAAGCCTTTGGGTACACCTGAACTCCCTGGGGGAGCCTTTACGCAACCCCACACTCAACAGGACTCTGCGTCTTCACTCTTTCCTAACAAACCTAAACATAACCCTAACCGGAACAAGAAGCTGAACCCGAGTTAGACCCGAAAAAACACGTACGGTGCCACTTTCTGCCATCAAAAAGTGCTCTCAGCGGAAGCCTTTGGGTACACCTGAACTCCCTGGGGGAGCCTTTACGCAACCCCACACTCAACAGGACTCTGCGTCTTCACTCTTTCCTAACAACCCTAAACATAACCCTAACCGCAACAAGAAGCTGAACCCGAGTTAGACCCGAAAAAACACGTACGGTGCCACTTTCTGCCATCAAAAAGTGCTCTCAGCGGAAGCCTTTGGGTACACCTGAACTCCCTGGGGGAGCCTTTACGCAACCCCACACTCAACAGGACTCTGTGTCTTCACTCTTTCCTAACAACCCTAAACATAACCCTAACCGCAACAAGAAGCTGAACCCGAGTTAGACCCGAAAAAACACGTACGGTGCCACTTTCTGCCATCAAAAAGTGCTCTCAGCGGAAGCCTTTGGGTACACCTGAATTCCCTGGGGGAGCCTTTACGCAACCCCACACTCAACAGGACTCTGCGTCTTCACTCTTTCCTAACAACCCTAAACATAACCCTAACCGGAACAAGAAGCTCAACCCGAGTTAGACCCGAAAAAACACGTACGGTGCCACTTTCTGCCATCAAAAAGTGCTCTCAGCGGAAGCCTTTGGGTACACCTGAACTCCCTGGAGGAGCCTTTACACAACCCCACACTCAACAGGACTCTGCGTCTTCACTCTTTCCTAACAACCCTAAACATAACCCTAACCGCAACAAGAAGCTGAACCCGAGTTAGACCCGAAAAAACACGTACGGTGCCACTTTCTGCCGTCAAAAAGTGCTCTCAGCGGAAGCCTTTGGGTACACCTGAACTCCCTGGGGGAGCCTTTACGCAACCCCACACTCAACAGGACTCTGCGTCTTCACTCTTTCCTAACAACCCTAAACACAACCCTAACCGCAACAAGAAGCTGAACCCGAGTTAGACCCGAAAAAACACGTACGGTGCCACTTTCTGCCATCAAAAAGTGCTCTCAGCGGAAGCCTTTGGGTACACCTGAACTCCCTGGGGGAGCCTTTACGCAACCCCACACTCAACAGGACTCTGCGTCTTCACTCTTTCCTAACAACCCTAAACATAAGCCTAACCGGAACAAGAAGCTGAACCCGAGTTAGACCCGAAAAAACACGTACGGTGCCACTTTCTGCCATCAAAAAGTGCTCTCAGCGGAAGCCTTTGGGTACACCTGAACTCCCTGGGGGAGCCTTTACGCAACCCCACACTCAACAGGACTCTGCGTCTTCACTCTTTCCTAACAACCCTAAACATAACCCTAACCGGAACAAGAAGCTCAACCCGAGTTAGACCCGAAAAAACACGTACGGTGCCACTTTCTGCCATCAAAAAGTGCTCTCAGCGGAAGCCTTTGGGTACACCTGAACTCCCTGGGGGAGCCTTTACGCAACCCCTCACTCAACAGGACTCTGCGTCTTCACTCTTTCCTAACAACCCTAAACATAACCCTAACCGCAACAAGAAGCTGAACCCGAGTTAGACCCGAAAAAACACGTACGGTGCCACTTTCTGCCATCAAAAAGTGCTCTCAGCGGAAGCCTTTGGGTACACCTGAACTCCCTGGGGGAGCCTTTACGCAACCCCACACTCAACAGGACTCTGCGTCTTCACTCTTTCCTAACAACCCTAAACATAACCCTAACCGCAACAAGAAGCTCAACCCGAGTTAGACCCGAAAAAACACGTACGGTGCCACTTTCTGCCATCAAAAAGTGCTCTCAGCGGAAGCCTTTGGGTACACCTGAACTCTCTGGGGGAGCCTTTACGCAACCCCACACTCAACAGGACTCTGCGTCTTCACTCTTTCCTAACAACCCTAAACATAACCCTAACCGCAACAAGAAGCTGAACCCGAGTTAGACCCGAAAAAACACGTACGGTGCCACTTTCTGCCATCAAAAAGTGCTCTCAGCAGAAGCCTTTGGGTACACCTGAACTCCCTGGGGGAGCCTTTACGCAACCCCACACTCAACAGGACTCTGCGTCTTCACTCTTTCCTAACAACCCTAAACATAACCCTAACCGCAACAAGAAGCTGAACCCGAGTTAGACCCGAAAAAACACGTACGGTGCCACTTTCTGCCATCAAAAAGTGCTCTCAGCGGAAGCCTTTGGGTACACCTGACCTCCCTGGGGGAGCCTTTACGCAACCCCACACTCAACAGGACTCTGCGTCTTCACTCTTTCCTAACAACCCTAAACATAACCCTAACCGCAACAAGAAGCTGAACCCGAGTTAGACCCGAAAAAACACGTACGGTGCCACTTTCTGCCATCAAAAAGTGCTCTCAGCGGAAGCCTTTGGGTACACCTGAACTCCCTGGGGGAGCCTTTACGCAACCCCACACTCAACAGGACTCTGCGTCTTCACTCTTTCCTAACAACCCTAAACATAACCCTAACCGCAACAAGAAGCTCAACCCGAGTTAGACCCGAAAAAACACGTACGGTGCCACTTTCTGCCATCCAAAAGTGCTCTCAGCGGAAGCCTTTGGGTACACCTGAATTCCCTGGGGGAGCCTTTACGCAACCCCACACTCAACAGGACTCTGCGCCTTCACTCTTTCCTAACAACCCTAAACATAAGCCTAACCGCAACAAGAAGCTGAACCCGAGTTAGACCCGAAAAAACACGTACGGTACCACTTTCTGCCATCAAAAAGTGCTCTCAGCGGAAGACTTTGGGTACACCTGAACTCCCTGGAGGAGCCTTTACGCAACCCCACACTCAACAGGACTCTGCGTCTTCACTCTTTCCTAACAACCCTAAACGTAACCCTAACCGCAACAAGAAGCTGAACCCGAGTTAGACCCGAAAAAACACGTACGGTGCCACTTTCTGCCATCAAAAAGTGCTCTCAGCGGAAGCCTTTGGGTACACCTGAACTCCCTGGGGGAGCCTTTACGCAACCCCACACTCAACAGGACTCTGCGTCTTCACTCTTTCCTAACAACCCTAAACATAACCCTAACCGCAACAAGAAGCTGAACCCGAGTTAGACCCGAAAAAACACGTACGGTGCCACTTTCTGCCATCAAAAAGTGCTCTCAGCGGAAGCCTTTGGGTACACCTGAACTCCCTGGGGGAGCCTTTACGCAACCCCACACTCAACAGGACTCTGCGTCTTCACTCTTTCCTAACAACCCTAAACATAACCCTAACCGGAACAAGAAGCTCAACCCGAGTTAGACCCGAAAAAACACGTACGGTGCCACTTTCTGCCATCAAAAAGTGCTCTCAGCGGAAGCCTTTGGGTACACCTGAACTCCCTGGAGGAGCCTTTACACAACCCCACACTCAACAGGACTCTGCGTCTTCACTCTTTCCTAACAACCCTAAACATAACCCTAACCGCAACAAGAAGCTGAACCCGAGTTAGACCCGAAAAAACACGTACGGTGCCACTTTCTGCCGTCAAAAAGTGCTCTCTGCGGAAGCCTTTGGGTACACCTGAACTCCCTGGGGGAGCCTTTACGCAACCCCACACTCAACAGGACTCTGCGTCTTCACTCTTTCCTAACAACCCTAAACATAACCCTAACCGCAACAAGAAGCTGAACCCGAGTTAGACCCGAAAAAACACGTACGGTGCCACTTTCTGCCATCAAAAAGTGCTCTCAGCGGAAGCCTTTGGGTACACCTGAACTCCCTGGGAGAGCCTTTACGCAACCCCACACTCAACAGGACTCTGCGTCTTCACTCTTTCCTAACAACCCTAAACATAACACTAACCGGAACAAAAACCTCAACCCGAGTTAGACCCGAAAAAACACGTACGGTGCCACTTTCTGCCATCAAAAAGTGCTCTCAGCGGAAGCCTTTGGGTACACCTGAACTCCCTGGGGGAGCCTTTACGCAACCCCACACTCAACAGGACTCTGCGTCTTCACTCTTTCCTAACAACCCTAAACATAACCCTAACCGCAACAAGAAGCTCAACCCGAGTTAGACCCGAAAAAACACGTACGGTGCCACTTTCTGCCATCCAAAAGTGCTCTCAGCAGAAGCCTTTGGGTACACCTGAACTCCCTGGGGGAGCCTTTACGCAACCCCACACTCAACAGGACTCTGCGTCTTCACTCTTTCCTAACAACCCTAAACATAACCCTAACCGCAACAAGAAGCTGAACCCGAGTTAGACCCGAAAAAACACGTACGGTGCCACTTTCTGCCATCAAAAAGTGCTCTCAGCGGAAGCCTTTGGGTACACCTGAACTCCCTGGGGGAGCCTTTACGCAACCCCACACTCAACAGGACTCTGCGTCTTCACTCTTTCCTAACAACCCTAAACATAACCCTAACCGCAACAAGAAGCTCAACCCGAGTTAGACCCGAAAAAACACGTACGGTGCCACTTTCTGCCATCAAAAAGTGCTCTCAGCGGAAGCCTTTGGGTACACCTGAACTCCCTGGGGGAGCCTTTACGCAACCCCACACTCAACAGGACTCTGCGTCTTCACTCTTTCCTAACAACCCTAAACACAACCCTAACCGCAACAAGAAGCTGAACCCGAGTTAGACCCGAAAAAACACGTACGGTGCCACTTTCTGCCATCAAAAAGTGCTCTCAGCGGAAGCCTTTGGGTACACCTGAACTCCCTGGGGGAGCCTTTACGCAACCCCACACTCAACAGGACTCTGCGTCTTCACTCTTTCCTAACAACCCTAAACATAACCCTAACCGGAACAAGAAGCTCAACCCGAGTTAGACCCGAAAAAACACGTACGGTGCCACTTTCTGCCATCAAAAAGTGCTCTCAGCGGAAGCCTTTGGGTACACCTGAACTCCCTGGGGGAGCCTTTACGCAACCCCTCACTCAACAGGACTCTGCGTCTTCACTCTTTCCTAACAACCCTAAACATAACCCTAAACGCAACAAGAAGCTCAACCCGAGTTAGACCCGAAAAAACACGTACGGTGCCACTTTCTGCCATCAAAAAGTGCTCTCAGCGGAAGCCTTTGGGTACACCTGAACTCCCTGGGGGAGCCTTTACGCAACCCCACACTCAACAGGACTCTGCGTCTTCACTCTTTCCTAACAACCCTAAACATAACCCTAACCGCAACAAGAAGCTCAACCCGAGTTAGACCCGAAAAAACACGTACGGTGCCACTTTCTGCCATCAAAAAGTGCTCTCAGCGGAAGCCTTTGGGTACACCTGAACTCCCTGGGGGAGCCTTTACGCAACCCCACACTCAACAGGACTCTGCGTCTTCACTCTTTCCTAACAACCCTAAACATAACCCTAACCGCAACAAGAAGCTGAACCCGAGTTAGACCCGAAAAAACACGTACGGTGCCACTTTCTGCCATCAAAAAGTGCTCTCAGCGGAAGCCTTTGGGTACACCTGAACTCCCTGGGGGAGCCTTTATGCAACCCCACACTCAACAGGACTCTGTGTCTTCACTCTTTCCTAACAACCCTAAACATAACCCTAACCGCAACAAGAAGCTCAACCCGAGTTAGACCCGAAAAAACACGTACGGTGCCACTTTCTGCCATCAAAAAGTGCTCTCAGCGGAAGCCTTTGGGTACACCTGAACTCCCTGGGGGAGCCTTTACGCAACCCCACACTCAACAGGACTCTGCGTCTTCACTCTTTCCTAACAACCCTAAACATAACCCTAACCGCAACAAGAAGCTGAACCCGAGTTAGACCCGAAAAAACACGTACGGTGCCACTTTCTGCCATCAAAAAGCGCTCTCAGCAGAAGCCTTTGGGTACACCTGAACTCCCTGGGGGAGCCTTTACGCAACCCCACACTCAACAGGACTCTGCGTCTTCACTCTTTCCTAACAACCCTAAACATAACCCTAACCGCAACAAGAAGCTGAACCCGAGTTAGACCCGAAAAAACACGTACGGTGCCACTTTCTGCCATCAAAAAGTGCTCTCAGCGGAAGCCTTTGGGTACACCTGAACTCCCTGGGGGAGCCTTTACGCAACCCCACACTCAACAGGACTCTGCGTCTTCACTCTTTCCTAACAACCCTAAACATAACCCTAACCGCAACAAGATGCTGAACCCGAGTTAGACCCGAAAAAACACGTACGGTGCCACTTTCTGCCATCAAAAAGTGCTCTCAGCGGAAGCCTTTGGGTACACCTGACCTCCCTGGGGGAGCCTTTACGCAACCCCACACTCAACAGGACTCTGCGTCTTCACTCTTTCCTAACAACCCTAAACATAACCCTAACCGCAACAAGAAGCTGAACCCGAGTTAGACCCGAAAAAACACGTACGGTGCCACTTTCTGCCATACAAAAGTGCTCTCAGCGGAAGCCTTTGGGTACACCTGAATTCCCTGGGGGAGCCTTTACGCAACCCCACACTCAACAGGACTCTCCGCCTTCACTCTTTCCTAACAACCCTAAACATAACCCTAACCGCAGCAAGAAGCTCAACCCGAGTTAGACCCGAAAAAACACGTACGGTGCCACTTTCTGCCATCAAAAAGTGCTCTCAGCGGAAGCCTTTGGGTACACCTGAACTCCCTGGGGGAGCCTTTATGCAACCCCACACTCAACAGGACTCTGCGTCTTCACTCTTTCCTAACAACCCTAAACGTAACCCTAACCGCAACAAGAAGCTGAACCCGAGTTAGACCCGAAAAAACACGTACGGTGCCACTTTCTGCCATCAAAAAGTGCTCTCAGCGGAAGCCTTTGGGTACACCTGAACTCCCTGGGGGAGCCTTTACGCAACCCCACACTCAACAGGACTCTGCGTCTTCACTCTTTCCTAACAACCCTAAACATAACCCTAACCGGAACAAGAAGCTGAACCCGAGTTAGACCCGAAAAAACACGTACGGTGCCACTTTCTGCCATCAAAAAGTGCTCTCAGCGGAAGCCTTTGGGTACACCTGAACTCCCTGGGGGAGCCTTTACGCAACCCCACACTCAACAGGACTCTGCGTCTTCACTCTTTCCTAACAACCCTAAACATAACCCTAACCGCAACAAGAAGCTCAACCCGAGTTAGACCCGAAAAAACACGTACGGTGCCACTTTCTGCCATCAAAAAGTGCTCTCAGCGGAAGCCTTTGGGTACACCTGAATTCCTTGGGAGAGCCTTTACGCTACCCCACACTCAACAGGACTCTGCGTCTTCACTCTTTCCTAACAACCCTAAACATAACCCTAACCGCAACAAGAAGCTCAACCCGAGTTAGACCCGAAAAAACACGTACGGTGCCACTTTCTGCCATCAAAAAGTGCTCTCAGCGGAAGCCTTTGGGTACACCTGAACTCCCTGGGGGAGCCTTTACGCAACCCCACACTCAACAGGACTCTGCGTCTTCACTCTTTCCTAACAACCCTAAACATAACCCTAACCGCAACAAGAAGCTGAACCCGAGTTAGACCCGAAAAAACACGTACGGTGCCACTTTCTGCCATCAAAAAGTGCTCTCAGCGGAAGCCTTTGGGTACACCTGAACTCCCTGGGGGAGCCTTTACGCAACCCCACACTCAACAGGACTCTGCGTCTTCACTCTTTCCTAACAACCCTAAACATAACCCTAACCGCAACAAGAAGCTGAACCCGAGTTAGACCCGAAAAAACACGTACGGTGCCACTTTCTGCCATCAAAAAGTGCTCTCAGCGGAAGCCTTTGGGTACACCTGACCTCCCTGGGGGAGCCTTTACGCAACCCCACACTCAACAGGACTCTGCGTCTTCACTCTTTCCTAACAACCCTAAACATAACCCTAACCGCAACAAGAAGCTGAACCCGAGTTAGACCCGAAAAAACACGTACGGTGCCACTTTCTGCCATCAAAAAGTGCTCTCAGCGGAAGCCTTTGGGTACACCTGAACTCCCTGGGGGAGCCTTTACGCAACCCCACACTCAACAGGACTCTGTGTCTTCACTCTTTCCTAACAACCCTAAACATAACCCTAACCGCAACAAGAAGCTCAACCCGAGTTAGACCCGAAAAAACACGTACGGTGCCACTTTCTGCCATACAAAAGTGCTCTCAGCGGAAGCCTTTGGGTACACCTGAATTCCCTGGGGGAGCCTTTACGCAACCCCACACTCAACAGGACTCTGCGCCTTCACTCTTTCCTAACAACCCTAAACATAACCCTAACCGCAGCAAGAAGCTCAACCCGAGTTAGACCCGAAAAAACACGTACGGTGCCACTTTCTGCCATCAAAAAGTGCTCTCAGCGGAAGCCTTTGGGTACACCTGAACTCCCTGGGGGAGCCTTTACGCAACCCCACACTCAACAGGACTCTGCGTCTTCACTCTTTCCTAACAACCCTAAACGTAACCCTAACCGCAACAAGAAGCTGAACCCGAGTTAGACCCGAAAAAACACGTACGGTGCCACTTTCTGCCATCAAAAAGTGCTCTCAGCGGAAGCCTTTGGGTACACCTGAACTCCCTGGGGGAGCCTTTACGCAACCCCACACTCAACAGGACTCTGCGTCTTCACTCTTTCCTAACAACCCTAAACATAACCCTAACCGGAACAAGAAGCTGAACCCGAGTTAGACCCGAAAAAACACGTACGGTGCCACTTTCTGCCATCAAAAAGTGCTCTCAGCGGAAGCCTTTGGGTACACCTGAACTCCCTGGGGGAGCCTTTACGCAACCCCACACTCAACAGGACTCTGCGTCTTCACTCTTTCCTAACAACCCTAAACATAACCCTAACCGCAACAAGAAGCTCAACCCGAGTTAGACCCGAAAAAACACGTACGGTGCCACTTTCTGCCATCAAAAAGTGCTCTCAGCGGAAGCCTTTGGGTACACCTGAATTCCTTGGGAGAGCCTTTACGCTACCCCACACTCAACAGGACTCTGCGTCTTCACTCTTTCCTAACAACCCTAAACATAACCCTAACCGCAACAAGAAGCTGAACCCGAGTTAGACCCGAAAAAACACGTACGGTGCCACTTTCTGCCATCAAAAAGTGCTCTCAGCGGAAGCCTTTGGGTACACCTGAACTCCCTGGGGGAGCCTTTACGCAACCCCACACTCAACAGGACTCTGCGTCTTCACTCTTTCCTAACAACCCTAAACATAACCCTAACCGCAACAAGAAGCTGAACCCGAGTTAGACCCGAAAAAACACGTACGGTGCCACTTTCTGCCATCAAAAAGTGCTCTCAGCGGAAGCCTTTGGGTACACCTGAACTCCCTGGGGGAGCCTTTACGCAACCCCACACTCAACAGGACTCTGCGTCTTCACTCTTTCCTAACAACCCTAAACATAACCCTAACCGCAACAAGAAGCTGAACCCGAGTTAGACCCGAAAAAACACGTACGGTGCCACTTTCTGCCATCAAAAAGTGCTCTCAGCAGAAGCCTTTGGGTACACCTGAACTCCCTGGGGGAGCCTTTACGCAACCCCACACTCAACAGGACTCTGCGTCTTCACTCTTTCCTAACAACCCTAAACATAACCCTAACCGCAACAAGAAGCTGAACCCGAGTTAGACCCGAAAAAACACGTACGGTGCCACTTTCTGCCATCAAAAAGTGCTCTCAGCGGAAGCCTTTGGGTACACCTGAACTCCCTGGGGGAGCCTTTACGCAACCCCACACTCAACAGGACTCTGCGTCTTCACTCTTTCCTAACAACCCTAAACATAACCCTAACCGCAACAAGAAGCTGAACCCGAGTTAGACCCGAAAAAACACGTACGGTGCCACTTTCTGCCATCAAAAAGTGCTCTCAGCGGAAGCCTTTGGGTACACCTGAACTCCCTGGAGGAGCCTTTACGCAACCCCACACTCAACAGGACTCTGCGTCTTCACTCTTTCCTAACAACCCTAAACGTAACCCTAACCGCAACAAGAAGCTGAACCCGAGTTAGACCCGAAAAAACACGTACGGTGCCACTTTCTGCCATCAAAAAGTGCTCTCAGCGGAAGCCTTTGGGTACACCTGAACTCCCTGGGGGAGCCTTTACGCAACCCCACACTCAACAGGACTCTGCGTCTTCACTCTTTCCTAACAACCCTAAACATAACCCTAACCGCAACAAGAAGCTGAACCCGAGTTAGACCCGAAAAAACACGTACGGTGCCACTTTCTGCCATCAAAAAGTGCTCTCAGCGGAAGCCTTTGGGTACACCTGAACTCCCTGGGGGAGCCTTTACGCAACCCCACACTCAACAGGACTCTGCGTCTTCACTCTTTCCTAACAACCCTAAACATAACCCTAACCGCAACAAGAAGCTCAACCCGAGTTAGACCCGAAAAAACACGTACGGTGCCACTTTCTGCCATCAAAAAGTGCTCTCAGCGGAAGCCTTTGGGTACACCTGAATTCCTTGGGAGAGCCTTTACGCTACCCCACACTCAACAGGACTCTGCGTCTTCACTCTTTCCTAACAACCCTAAACATAACCCTAACCGCAACAAGAAGCTCAACCCGAGTTAGACCCGAAAAAACACGTACGGTGCCACTTTCTGCCATCCAAAAGTGCTCTCAGCGGAAGCCTTTGGGTACACCTGAACTCCCTGGGGGAGCCTTTACGCAACCCCACACTCAACAGGACTCTGCGTCTTCACTCTTTCCTAACAACCCTAAACATAACCCTAACCGCAACAAGAAGCTGAACCCGAGTTAGACCCGAAAAAACACGTACGGTGCCACTTTCTGCCATCAAAAAGTGCTCTCAGCGGAAGCCTTTGGGTACACCTGAACTCCCTGGGGGAGCCTTTACGCAACCCCACACTCAACAGGACTCTGCGTCTTCACTCTTTCCTAACAACCCTAAACATAACCCTAACCGCAACAAGAAGCTGAACCCGAGTTAGACCCGAAAAAACACGTACGGTGCCACTTTCTGCCATCAAAAAGTGCTCTCAGCGGAAGCCTTTGGGTACACCTGACCTCCCTGGGGGAGCCTTTACGCAACCCCACACTCAACAGGACTCTGCGTCTTCACTCTTTCCTAACAACCCTAAACATAACCCTAACCGCAACAAGAAGCTGAACCCGAGTTAGACCCGAAAAAACACGTACGGTGCCACTTTCTGCCATCAAAAAGTGCTCTCAGCGGAAGCCTTTGGGTACACCTGAACTCCCTGGGGGAGCCTTTACGCAACCCCACACTCAACAGGACTCTGTGTCTTCACTCTTTCCTAACAACCCTAAACATAACCCTAACCGCAACAAGAAGCTCAACCCGAGTTAGACCCGAAAAAACACGTACGGTGCCACTTTCTGCCATACAAAAGTGCTCTCAGCGGAAGCCTTTGGGTACACCTGAATTCCCTGGGGGAGCCTTTACGCAACCCCACACTCAACAGGACTCTGCGCCTTCACTCTTTCCTAACAACCCTAAACATAACCCTAACCGCAGCAAGAAGCTCAACCCGAGTTAGACCCGAAAAAACACGTACGGTGCCACTTTCTGCCATCAAAAAGTGCTCTCAGCGGAAGCCTTTGGGTACACCTGAACTCCCTGGGGGAGCCTTTACGCAACCCCACACTCAACAGGACTCTGCGTCTTCACTCTTTCCTAACAACCCTAAACGTAACCCTAACCGCAACAAGAAGCTGAACCCGAGTTAGACCCGAAAAAACACGTACGGTGCCACTTTCTGCCATCAAAAAGTGCTCTCAGCGGAAGCCTTTGGGTACACCTGAACTCCCTGGGGGAGCCTTTACGCAACCCCACACTCAACAGGACTCTGCGTCTTCACTCTTTCCTAACAACCCTAAACATAACCCTAACCGGAACAAGAAGCTGAACCCGAGTTAGACCCGAAAAAACACGTACGGTGCCACTTTCTGCCATCAAAAAGTGCTCTCAGCGGAAGCCTTTGGGTACACCTGAACTCCCTGGGGGAGCCTTTACGCAACCCCACACTCAACAGGACTCTGCGTCTTCACTCTTTCCTAACAACCCTAAACATAACCCTAACCGCAACAAGAAGCTCAACCCGAGTTAGACCCGAAAAAACACGTACGGTGCCACTTTCTGCCATCAAAAAGTGCTCTCAGCGGAAGCCTTTGGGTACACCTGAATTCCTTGGGAGAGCCTTTACGCTACCCCACACTCAACAGGACTCTGCGTCTTCACTCTTTCCTAACAACCCTAAACATAACCCTAACCGCAACAAGAAGCTGAACCCGAGTTAGACCCGAAAAAACACGTACGGTGCCACTTTCTGCCATCAAAAAGTGCTCTCAGCGGAAGCCTTTGGGTACACCTGAACTCCCTGGGGGAGCCTTTACGCAACCCCACACTCAACAGGACTCTGCGTCTTCACTCTTTCCTAACAACCCTAAACATAACCCTAACCGCAACAAGAAGCTGAACCCGAGTTAGACCCGAAAAAACACGTACGGTGCCACTTTCTGCCATCAAAAAGTGCTCTCAGCGGAAGCCTTTGGGTACACCTGAACTCCCTGGGGGAGCCTTTACGCAACCCCACACTCAACAGGACTCTGCGTCTTCACTCTTTCCTAACAACCCTAAACATAACCCTAACCGCAACAAGAAGCTGAACCCGAGTTAGACCCGAAAAAACACGTACGGTGCCACTTTCTGCCATCAAAAAGTGCTCTCAGCAGAAGCCTTTGGGTACACCTGAACTCCCTGGGGGAGCCTTTACGCAACCCCACACTCAACAGGACTCTGCGTCTTCACTCTTTCCTAACAACCCTAAACATAACCCTAACCGCAACAAGAAGCTGAACCCGAGTTAGACCCGAAAAAACACGTACGGTGCCACTTTCTGCCATCAAAAAGTGCTCTCAGCGGAAGCCTTTGGGTACACCTGAACTCCCTGGGGGAGCCTTTACGCAACCCCACACTCAACAGGACTCTGTGTCTTCACTCTTTCCTAACAACCCTAAACATAACCCTAACCGCAACAAGAAGCTGAACCCGAGTTAGACCCGAAAAAACACGTACGGTGCCACTTTCTGCCATCAAAAAGTGCTCTCAGCGGAAGCCTTTGGGTACACCTGAACTCCCTGGAGGAGCCTTTACACAACCCCACACTCAACAGGACTCTGCGTCTTCACTCTTTCCTAACAACCCTAAACATAACCCTAACCGCAACAAGAAGCTGAACCCGAGTTAGACCCGAAAAAACACGTACGGTGCCACTTTCTGCCATCAAAAAGTGCTCTCTGCGAAGCCTTTGGGTACACCTGACCTCCCTGGGGGAGCCTTTACGCAACCCCACACTCAACAGGACTCTGCGTCTTCACTCTTTCCTAACAACCCTAAACATAACCCTAACCGGAACAAGAAGCTGAACCCGAGTTAGACCCGAAAAAACACGTACGGTGCCACTTTCTGCCATCAAAAAGTGCTCTCAGCGGAAGCCTTTGGGTACACCTGAACTCCCTGGGGGAGCCTTTACGCAACCCCACACTCAACAGGACTCTGCGTCTTCACTCTTTCCTAACAACCCTAAACATAACCCTAACCGCAACAAGAAGCTGAACCCGAGTTAGACCCGAAAAAACACGTACGGTGCCACTTTCTGCCATCAAAAAGTGCTCTCAGCGGAAGCCTTTGGGTACACCTGAACTCCCTGGGAGAGCCTTTACGCAACCCCACACTCAACAGGACTCTGCGTCTTCACTCTTTCCTAACAACCCTAAACATAACCCTAACCGGAACAAGAAGCTCAACCCGAGTTAGACCCGAAAAAACATGTACGGTGCCACTTTCTGCCATCAAAAAGTGCTCTCAGCGGAAGCCTTTGGGTACACCTGAACTCCCTGGGGGAGCCTTTACGCAACCCCACACTCAACAGGACTCTGCGTCTTCACTCTTTCCTAACAACCCTAAACATAACCCTAACCGCAACAAGCAGCTCAACCCGAGTTAGACCCGAAAAAACACGTACGGTGCCACTTTCTGCCATCAAAAAGTGCTCTCAGCGGAAGCCTTTGGGTACACCTGAACTCCCTGGGGGAGCCTTTACGCAACCCCACACTCAACAGGACTCTGCGTCTTCACTCTTTCCTAACAACCCTAAACATAACCCTAACCGCAACAAGAAGCTGAACCCGAGTTAGACCCGAAAAAACACGTACGGTGCCACTTTCTGCCATCAAAAAGTGCTCTCAGCAGAAGCCTTTGGGTACACCTGAACTCCCTGGGGGAGCCTTTACGCAACCCCACACTCAACAGGACTCTGCGTCTTCACTCTTTCCTAACAACCCTAAACATAACCCTAACCGCAACAAGAAGCTGAACCCGAGTTAGACCCGAAAAAACACGTACGGTGCCACTTTCTGCCATCAAAAAGTGCTCTCAGCGGAAGCCTTTGGGTACACCTGAACTCCCTGGGAGAGCCTTTACGCAACCCCACACTCAACAGGACTCTGCGTCTTCACTCTTTCCTAACAACCCTAAACATAACCCTAACCGCAACAAGAAGCTCAACCCGAGTTAGACCCGAAAAAACACGTACGGTGCCACTTTCTGCCATCAAAAAGTGCTCTCAGCGGAAGCCTTTGGGTACACCTGAACTCCCTGGGGGAGCCTTTACGCAACCCCACACTCAACAGGACTCTGCGTCTTCACTCTTTCCTAACAACCCTAAACATAACCCTAACCGCAACAAGAAGCTGAACCCGAGTTAGACCCGAAAAAACACGTACGGTGCCACTTTCTGCCATCCAAAAGTGCTCTCAGCGGAAGCCTTTGGGTACACCTGAATTCCCTGGGGGAGCCTTTACGCAACCCCACACTCAACAGGACTCTGCGCCTTCACTCTTTCCTAACAACCCTAAACATAACCCTAACCGCAACAAGAAGCTCAACCCGAGTTAGACCCGAAAAAACACGTACGGTGCCACTTTCTGCCATCAAAAAGTGCTCTCAGCGGAAGCCTTTGGGTACACCTGAACTCCCTGGAGGAGCCTTTACGCAACCCCACACTCAACAGGACTCTGCGTCTTCACTCTTTCCTAACAACCCTAAACGTAACCCTAACCGCAACAAGAAGCTGAACCCGAGTTAGACCCGAAAAAACACGTACGGTGCCACTTTCTGCCATCAAAAAGTGCTCTCAGCGGAAGCCTTTGGGTACACCTGAACTCCCTGGGGGAGCCTTTACGCAACCCCACACTCAACAGGACTCTGCGTCTTCACTCTTTCCTAACAACCCTAAACATAACCCTAACCGGAACAAGAAGCTCAACCCGAGTTAGACCCGAAAAAACACGTACGGTGCCACTTTCTGCCATCAAAAAGTGCTCTCAGCGGAAGCCTTTGGGTACACCTGAACTCCCTGGGGGAGCCTTTACGCAACCCCACACTCAACAGGACTCTGCGTCTTCACTCTTTCCTAACAACCCTAAACATAACCCTAACCGCAACAAGAAGCTCAACCCGAGTTAGACCCGAAAAAACACGTACGGTGCCACTTTCTGCCATCAAAAAGTGCTCTCAGCGGAAGCCTTTGGGTACACCTGAATTCCTTGGGAGAGCCTTTACGCTACCCCACACTCAACAGGACTCTGCGTCTTCACTCTTTCCTAACAACCCTAAACATAACCCTAACCGCAACAAGAAGCTCAACCCGAGTTAGACCCGAAAAAACACGTACGGTGCCACTTTCTGCCATCAAAAAGTGCTCTCAGCGGAAGCCTTTGGGTACACCTGAACTCCCTGGGGGAGCCTTTACGCAACCCCACACTCAACAGGACTCTGCGTCTTCACTCTTTCCTAACAACCCTAAACATAACCCTAACCGCAACAAGAAGCTGAACCCGAGTTAGACCCGAAAAAACACGTACGGTGCCACTTTCTGCCATCAAAAAGTGCTCTCAGCGGAAGCCTTTGGGTACACCTGAACTCCCTGGGGGAGCCTTTACGCAACCCCACACTCAACAGGACTCTGCGTCTTCACTCTTTCCTAACAACCCTAAACATAACCCTAACCGCAACAAGAAGCTGAACCCGAGTTAGACCCGAAAAAACACGTACGGTGCCACTTTCTGCCATCAAAAAGTGCTCTCAGCAGAAGCCTTTGGGTACACCTGAACTCCCTGGGGGAGCCTTTACGCAACCCCACACTCAACAGGACTCTGCGTCTTCACTCTTTCCTAACAACCCTAAACATAACCCTAACCGCAACAAGAAGCTGAACCCGAGTTAGACCCGAAAAAACACGTACGGTGCCACTTTCTGCCATCAAAAAGTGCTCTCAGCGGAAGCCTTTGGGTACACCTGAACTCCCTGGGGGAGCCTTTACGCAACCCTACACTCAACAGGACTCTGTGTCTTCACTCTTTCCTAACAACCCTAAACATAACCCTAACCGCAACAAGAAGCTGAACCCGAGTTAGACCCGAAAAAACACGTACGGTGCCACTTTCTGCCATCAAAAAGTGCTCTCAGCGGAAGCCTTTGGGTACACCTGAACTCCCTGGAGGAGCCTTTACACAACCCCACACTCAACAGGACTCTGCGTCTTCACTCTTTCCTAACAACCCTAAACATAACCCTAACCGCAACAAGAAGCTGAACCCGAGTTAGACCCGAAAAAACACATACGGTGCCACTTTCTGCCATCAAAAAGTGCTCTCTGCGGAAGCCTTTGGGTACACCTGAACTCCCTGGGGGAGCCTTTACGCAACCCCACACTCAACAGGACTCTGCGTCTTCACTCTTTCCTAACAACCCTAAACATAACCCTAACCGGAACAAGAAGCTGAACCCGAGTTAGACCCGAAAAAACACGTACGGTGCCACTTTCTGCCATCAAAAAGTGCTCTCAGCGGAAGCCTTTGGGTACACCTGAACTCCCTGGGGGAGCCTTTACGCAACCCCACACTCAACAGGACTCTGCGTCTTCACTCTTTCCTAACAACCCTAAACATAACCCTAACCGGAACAAGAAGCTGAACCCGAGTTAGACCCGAAAAAACACGTACGGTGCCACTTTCTGCCATCAAAAAGTGCTCTCAGCGGAAGCCTTTGGGTACACCTGAACTCCCTGGGAGAGCCTTTACGGAACCCCACACTCAACAGGACTCTGCGTCTTCACTCTTTCCTAACAACCCTAAACATAACCCTAACCGCAACAAGAAGCTCAACCCGAGTTAGACCCGAAAAAACACGTACGGTGCCACTTTCTGCCATCAAAAAGTGCTCTCAGCGGAAGCCTTTGGGTACACCTGAACTCCCTGGGGGAGCCTTTACGCAACCCCACACTCAACAGGACTCTGCGTCTTCACTCTTTCCTAACAACCCTAAACATAACCCTAACCGCAACAAGAAGCTGAACCCGAGTTAGACCCGAAAAAACACGTACGGTGCCACTTTCTGCCATCAAAAAGTGCTCTCAGCGGAAGCCTTTGGGTACACCTGAACTCCCTGGGGGAGCCTTTACGCAACCCCACACTCAACAGGACTCTGCGTCTTCACTCTTTCCTAACAACCCTAAACATAACCCTAACCGCAACAAGAAGCTGAACCCGAGTTAGACCCGAAAAAACACGTACGGTGCCACTTTCTGCCATCAAAAAGTGCTCTCAGCAGAAGCCTTTGGGTACACCTGAACTCCCTGGGGGAGCCTTTACGCAACCCCACACTCAACAGGACTCTGCGTCTTCACTCTTTCCTAACAACCCTAAACATAACCCTAACCGCAACAAGAAGCTGAACCCGAGTTAGACCCGAAAAAACACGTACGGTGCCACTTTCTGCCATCAAAAAGTGCTCTCAGCGGAAGCCTTTGGGTACACCTGAACTCCCTGGGGGAGCCTTTACGCAACCCCACACTCAACAGGACTCTGTGTCTTCACTCTTTCCTAACAACCCTAAACATAACCCTAACCGCAACAAGAAGCTGAACCCGAGTTAGACCCGAAAAAGCACGTACGGTGCCACTTTCTGCCATGAAAAAGTGCTCTCAGCGGAAGCCTTTGGGTACACCTGAACTCCCTGGGGGAGCCTTTACGCAACCCCACACTCAACAGGACTCTGCGTCTTCACTCTTTCCTAACAACCCTAAACATAACCCTAACCGCAACAAGAAGCTGAACCCGAGTTAGACCCGAAAAAACACGTACGGTGCCACTTTCTGCCATCAAAAAGTGCTCTCAGCGGAAGCCTTTGGGTACACCTGAACTCCCTGGGGGAGCCTTTACGCAACCCCACACTCAACAGGACTCTGCGTCTTCACTCTTTCCTAACAACCCTAAACATAACCCTAACCGCAACAAGAAGCTCAACCCGAGTTAGACCCGAAAAAACACGTACGGTGCCACTTTCTGCCATCAAAAAGTGCTCTCAGCGGAAGCCTTTGGGTACACCTGAACTCCCTGGGGGAGCCTTTACGCAACCCCACACTCAACAGGACTCTGCGTCTTCACTCTTTCCTAACAACCCTAAACATAACCCTAACCGCAACAAGAAGCTCAACCCGAGTTAGACCCGAAAAAACACGTACGGTGCCACTTTCTGCCATCAAAAAGTGCTCTCAGCAGAAGCCTTTGGGTACACCTGAACTCCCTGGGGGAGCCTTTACGCAACCCCACACTCAACAGGACTCTGCGTCTTCACTCTTTCCTAACAACCCTAAACATAACCCTAACCGCAACAAGAAGCTCAACCCGAGTTAGACCCGAAAAAACACGTACGGTGCCACTTTCTGCCATCAAAAAGTGCTCTCAGCGGAAGCCTTTGGGTACACCTGAACTCCCTGGGGGAGCCTTTACGCAACCCTACACTCAACAGGACTCTGTGTCTTCACTCTTTCCTAACAACCCTAAACATAACCCTAACCGCAACAAGAAGCTGAACCCGAGTTAGACCCGAAAAAACACGTACGGTGCCACTTTCTGCCATCAAAAAGTGCTCTCAGCGGAAGCCTTTGGGTACACCTGAACTCCCTGGGGGAGCCTTTACGCAACCCCACACTCAACAGGACTCTGCGTCTTCACTCTTTCCTAACAACCCTAAACATAACCCTAACCGCAACAAGAAGCTGAACCCGAGTTAGACCCGAAAAAACACGTACGGTGCCACTTTCTGCCATCAAAAAGTGCTCTCAGCGGAAGCCTTTGGGTACACCTGAATTCCCTGGGGGAGCCTTTACGCAACCCCACACTCAACAGGACTCTGCGTCTTCACTCTTTCCTAACAACCCTAAACATAACCCTAACCGGAACAAGAAGCTCAACCCGAGTTAGACCCGAAAAAACACGTACGGTGCCACTTTCTGCCATCAAAAAGTGCTCTCAGCGGAAGCCTTTGGGTACACCTGAACTCCCTGGAGGAGCCTTTACACAACCCCACACTCAACAGGACTCTGCGTCTTCACTCTTTCCTAACAACCCTAAACATAACCCTAACCGCAACAAGAAGCTGAACCCGAGTTAGACCCGAAAAAACACATACGGTGCCACTTTCTGCCATCAAAAAGTGCTCTCTGCGGAAGCCTTTGGGTACACCTGAACTCCCTGGGGGAGCCTTTACGCAACCCCACACTCAACAGGACTCTGCGTCTTCACTCTTTCCTAACAACCCTAAACATAACCCTAACCGGAACAAGAAGCTGAACCCGAGTTAGACCCGAAAAAACACGTACGGTGCCACTTTCTGCCATCAAAAAGTGCTCTCAGCGGAAGCCTTTGGGTACACCTGAACTCCCTGGGGGAGCCTTTACGCAACCCCACACTCAACAGGACTCTGCGTCTTCACTCTTTCCTAACAACCCTAAACATAACCCTAACCGCAACAAGAAGCTGAACCCGAGTTAGACCCGAAAAAACACGTACGGTGCCACTTTCTGCCATCAAAAAGTGCTCTCAGCGGAAGCCTTTGGGTACACCTGAACTCCCTGGGAGAGCCTTTACGCAACCCCACACTCAACAGGACTCTGCGTCTTCACTCTTTCCTAACAACCCTAAACATAACCCTAACCGCAACAAGAAGCTCAACCCGAGTTAGACCCGAAAAAACACGTACGGTGCCACTTTCTGCCATCAAAAAGTGCTCTCAGCGGAAGCCTTTGGGTACACCTGAACTCCCTGGGGGAGCCTTTACGCAACCCCACACTCAACAGGACTCTGCGTCTTCACTCTTTCCTAACAACCCTAAACATAACCCTAACCGCAACAAGAAGCTGAACCCGAGTTAGACCCGAAAAAACACGTACGGTGCCACTTTCTGCCATCAAAAAGTGCTCTCAGCGGAAGCCTTTGGGTACACCTGAACTCCCTGGGGGAGCCTTTACGCAACCCCACACTCAACAGGACTCTGCGTCTTCACTCTTTCCTAACAACCCTAAACATAACCCTAACCGCAACAAGAAGCTGAACCCGAGTTAGACCCGAAAAAACACGTACGGTGCCACTTTCTGCCATCAAAAAGTGCTCTCAGCAGAAGCCTTTGGGTACACCTGAACTCCCTGGGGGAGCCTTTACGCAACCCCACACTCAACAGGACTCTGCGTCTTCACTCTTTCCTAACAACCCTAAACATAACCCTAACCGCAACAAGAAGCTGAACCCGAGTTAGACCCGAAAAAACACGTACGGTGCCACTTTCTGCCATCAAAAAGTGCTCTCAGCGGAAGCCTTTGGGTACACCTGAACTCCCTGGGGGAGCCTTTACGCAACCCCACACTCAACAGGACTCTGTGTCTTCACTCTTTCCTAACAACCCTAAACATAACCCTAACCGCAACAAGAAGCTGAACCCGAGTTAGACCCGAAAAAGCACGTACGGTGCCACTTTCTGCCATGAAAAAGTGCTCTCAGCGGAAGCCTTTGGGTACACCTGAACTCCCTGGGGGAGCCTTTACGCAACCCCACACTCAACAGGACTCTGCGTCTTCACTCTTTCCTAACAACCCTAAACATAACCCTAACCGCAACAAGAAGCTGAACCCGAGTTAGACCCGAAAAAACACGTACGGTGCCACTTTCTGCCATCAAAAAGTGCTCTCAGCGGAAGCCTTTGGGTACACCTGAACTCCCTGGGGGAGCCTTTACGCAACCCCACACTCAACAGGACTCTGCGTCTTCACTCTTTCCTAACAACCCTAAACATAACCCTAACCGCAACAAGAAGCTGAACCCGAGTTAGACCCGAAAAAACACGTACGGTGCCACTTTCTGCCATCAAAAAGTGCTCTCAGCGGAAGCCTTTGGGTACACCTGAACTCCCTGGGGGAGCCTTTACGCAACCCCACACTCAACAGGACTCTGCGTCTTCACTCTTTCCTAACAACCCTAAACATAACCCTAACCGCAACAAGAAGCTGAACCCGAGTTAGACCCGAAAAAACACGTACGGTGCCACTTTCTGCCATCAAAAAGTGCTCTCAGCGGAAGCCTTTGGGTACACCTGAATTCCCTGGGGGAGCCTTTACGCAACCCCACACTCAACAGGACTCTGCGTCTTCACTCTTTCCTAACAACCCTAAACATAACCCTAACCGGAACAAGAAGCTCAACCCGAGTTAGACCCGAAAAAACACGTACGGTGCCACTTTCTGCCATCAAAAAGTGCTCTCAGCGGAAGCCTTTGGGTACACCTGAACTCCCTGGAGGAGCCTTTACACAACCCCACACTCAACAGGACTCTGCATCTTCACTCTTTCCTAACAACCCTAAACATAACCCTAACCGCAACAAGAAGCTGAACCCGAGTTAGACCCGAAAAAACACGTACGGTGCCACTTTCTGCCGTCAAAAAGTGCTCTCAGCGGAAGCCTTTGGGTACACCTGAACTCCCTGGGGGAGCCTTTACGCAACCCCACACTCAACAGGACTCTGCGTCTTCACTCTTTCCTAACAACCCTAAACATAACCCTAACCGGAACAAGAAGCTGAACCCGAGTTAGACCCGAAAAAACACGTACGGTGCCACTTTCTGCCATCCAAAAGTGCTCTCAGCGGAAGCCTTTGGGTACACCTGAACTCCCTGGGGGAGCCTTTACGCAACCCCACACTCAACAGGACTCTGCGTCTTCACTCTTTCCTAACAACCCTAAACATAACCCTAACCGCAACAAGAAGCTCAACCCGAGTTAGACCCGAAAAAACACGTACGGTGCCACTTTCTGCCGTCCAAAAGTGCTCTCAGCGGAAGCCTTTGGGTACACCTGAACTCCCTGGGGGAGCCTTTACGCAACCCCACACTCAACAGGACTCTGCGTCTTCACTCTTTCCTAACAACCCTAAACATAACCCTAACCGCAACAAGAAGCTGAACCCGAGTTAGACCCGAAAAAACACGTACGGTGCCACTTTCTGCCATCCAAAAGTGCTCTCAGCGGAAGCCTTTGGGTACACCTGAACTCCCTGGGGGAGCCTTTACGCAACCCCACACTCAACAGGACTCTGTGTCTTCACTCTTTCCTAACAACCCTAAACATAACCCTAACCGCAACAAGAAGCTGAACCCGAGTTAGACCCGAAAAAACACGTACGGTGCCACTTTCTGCCATCCAAAAGTGCTCTCAGCGGAAGCCTTTGGGTACACCTGAACTCCCTGGGGGAGCCTTTACGCAACCCCACACTCAACAGGACTCTGCGTCTTCACTCTTTCCTAACAACCCTAAACATAACCCTAACCGCAACAAGAAGCTGAACCCGAGTTAGACCCGAAAAAACACGTACGGTGCCACTTTCTGCCATCAAAAAGTGCTCTCAGCGGAAGCCTTTGGGTACACCTGAATTCCCTGGGGGAGCCTTTACGCAACCCCACACTCAACAGGACTCTGCGTCTTCACTCTTTCCTAACAACCCTAAACATAACCCTAACCGGAACAAGAAGCTCAACCCGAGTTAGACCCGAAAAAACACGTACGGTGCCACTTTCTGCCATCAAAAAGTGCTCTCAGCGGAAGCCTTTGGGTACACCTGAACTCGCTGGAGGAGCCTTTACACAACCCCACACTCAACAGGACTCTGCGTCTTCACTCTTTCCTAACAACCCTAAACATAAGCCTAACCGCAACAAGAAGCTGAACCCGAGTTAGACCCGAAAAAACACGTACGGTGCCACTTTCTGCCATCAAAAAGTGCTCTCAGCGGAAGCCTTTGGGTACACCTGAACTCCCTGGGGGAGCCTTTACGCAACCCCACACTCAACAGGACTCTGCGTCTTCACTCTTTCCTAACAACCCTAAACATAACTCTAACCGCAACAAGAAGCTGAACCCGAGTTAGACCCGAAAAAACACGTACGGTGCCACTTTCTGCCATCAAAAAGTGCTCTCAGCGGAAGCCTTTGGGTACACCTGAACTCCCTGGGGGAGCCTTTACGCAACCCCACACTCAACAGGACTCTGCGTCTTCACTCTTTCCTAACAACCCTAAACATAACCCTAACCGCAACAAGAAGCTGAACCCGAGTTAGACCCGAAAAAACACGTACGGTGCCACTTTCTGCCATCAAAAAGTGCTCTCAGCGGAAGCCTTTGGGTACACCTGAACTCCCTGGGGGAGCCTTTACGCAACCCCACACTCAACAGGACTCTGCGTCTTCACTCTTTCCTAACAACCCTAAACATAACCCTAACCGCAACAAGAAGCTCAACCCGAGTTAGACCCGAAAAAACACGTACGGTGCCACTTTCTGCCATCAAAAAGTGCTCTCAGCAGAAGCCTTTGGGTACACCTGAACTCCCTGGGGGAGCCTTTACGCAACCCCACACTCAACAGGACTCTGCGTCTTCACTCTTTCCTAACAACCCTAAACATAACCCTAACCGCAACAAGAAGCTGAACCCGAGTTAGACCCGAAAAAACACGTACGGTGCCACTTTCTGCCATCAAAAAGTGCTCTCAGCGGAAGCCTTTGGGTACACCTGAACTCCCTGGGGGAGCCTTTACGCAACCCCACACTCAACAGGACTCTGCGTCTTCACTCTTTCCTAACAACCCTAAACATAACCCTAACCGCAACAAGAAGCTGAACCCGAGTTAGACCCGAAAAAACACGTACGGTGCCACTTTCTGCCATCAAAAAGTGCTCTCAGCGGAAGCCTTTGGGTACACCTGACCTCCCTGGGGGAGCCTTTACGCAACCCCACACTCAACAGGACTCTGCGTCTTCACTCTTTCCTAACAACCCTAAACATAACCCTAACCGCAACAAGAAGCTGAACCCGAGTTAGACCCGAAAAAACACGTACGGTGCCACTTTCTGCCATCAAAAAGTGCTCTCAGCGGAAGCCTTTGGGTACACCTGAACTCCCTGGGGGAGCCTTTACGCAACCCCACACTCAACAGGACTCTGCGTCTTCACTCTTTCCTAACAACCCTAAACATAACCCTAACCGCAACAAGAAGCTGAACCCGAGTTAGACCCAAAAAAACACGTACGGTGCCACTTTCTGCCATCCAAAAGTGCTCTCAGCGGAAGCCTTTGGGTACACCTGAATTCCCTGGGGGAGCCTTTACGCAACCCCACACTCAACAGGACTCTGCGTCTTCACTCTTTCCTAACAACCCTAAACATAACCCTAACCGCAACAAGAAGCTCAACCCGAGTTAGACCCGAAAAAACACGTACGGTGCCACTTTCTGCCATCAAAAAGTGCTCTCAGCGGAAGCCTTTCGGTATACCTGAACTCCCTGGAGGAGCCTTTACGCAACCCCACACTCAACAGGACTCTGCGTCTTCACTCTTTCCTAACAACCCTAAACATAACCCTAACCGCAACAAGAAGCTGAACCCGAGTTAGACCCGAAAAAACACGTACGGTGCCACTTTCTGCCATCAAAAAGTGCTCTCAGCGGAAGCCTTTGGGTACACCTGAACTCCCTGGGGGAGCCTTTACGCAACCCCACACTCAACAGGACTCTGCGTCTTCACTCTTTCCTAACAACCCTAAACATAACCCTAACCGCAACAAGAAGCTCAACCCGAGTTAGACCCGAAAAAACACGTACGGTGCCACTTTCTGCCATCAAAAAGTGCTCTCAGCGGAAGCCTTTGGGTACACCTGAACTCCCTGGGGGAGCCTTTATGCAACCCCACACTCAACAGGACTCTGCGTCTTCACTCTTTCCTAACAACCCTAAACATAACCCTAACCGCAACAAGAAGCTGAACCCGAGTTAGACCCGAAAAAACACGTACGGTGCCACTTTCTGCCATCAAAAAGTGCTCTCAGCAGAAGCCTTTGGGTACACCTGAACTCCCTGGGGGAGCCTTTACGCAACCCCACACTCAACAGGACTCTGCGTCTTCACTCTTTCCTAACAACCCTAAACATAACCCTAACCGGAACAAGAAGCTGAACCCGAGTTAGACCCGAAAAAACACGTACGGTGCCACTTTCTGCCATCCAAAAGTGCTCTCAGCGGAAGCCTTTGGGTACACCTGAACTCCCTGGGGGAGCCTTTACGCAACCCCACACTCAACAGGACTCTGCGCCTTCACTCTTTCCTAACAACCCTAAACATAACCCTAACCGGAACAAGAAGCTCAACCCGATTTAGACCCGAAAAAACACGTACGGTGCCACTTTCTGCCATCAAAAAGTGCTCTCAGCGGAAGCCTTTGGTTACACCTGAACTCCCTGGGGGAGCCTTTACGCAACCCCATACTCAACAGGACTCTGCGTCTTCACTCTTTCCTAACAACCCTAAACATAACCCTAACCGCAACAAGAAGCTGAACCCGAGTTAGACCCGAAAAAACACGTACGGTGCCACTTTCTGCCGTCAAAAAGTGCTCTCAGCGGAAGCCTTTGGGTACACCTGAACTCCCTGGGGGAGCCTTTACGCAACCCCACACTCAACAGGACTCTGCGTCTTCACTCTTTCCTAACAACCCTAACACAACCCTAACCGCAACAAGAAGCTGAACCCGAGTTAGACCCGAAAAAACACGTACGGTGCCACTTTCTGCCATCAAAAAGTGCTCTCAGCGGAAGCCTTTGGGTACACCTGAACTCCCTGGGGGAGCCTTTACGCAACCCCACACTCAACAGGACTCTGCGTCTTCACTCTTTCCTAACAACCCTAAACATAACCCTAACCGCAACAAGAAGCTGAACCCGAGTTAGACCCGAAAAAACACGTACGGTGCCACTTTCTGCCATCCAAAAGTGCTCTCAGCGGAAGCCTTTGGGTACACCTGAACTCCCTGGGGGAGCCTTTACGCAACCCCACACTCAACAGGACTCTGCGTCTTCACTCTTTCCTAACAACCCTAAACATAACCCTAACCGGAACAAGAAGCTCAACCCGAGTTAGACCCGAAAAAACACGTACGGTGCCACTTTCTGCCATCAAAAAGTGCTCTCAGCGGAAGCCTTTGGGTACACCTGACCTCCCTGGGGGAGCCTTTACGCAACCCCACACTCAACAGGACTCTGCGTCTTCACTCTTTCCTAACAACCCTAAACATAACCCTAACCGCAACAAGAAGCTCAACCCGAGTTAGACCCGAAAAAAACACGTACGGTGCCACTTTCTGCCATCAAAAAGTGCTCTCAGCGGAAGCCTTTGGGTACACCTGAACTCCCTGGGGGAGCCTTTACGCAACCCCACACTCAACAGGACTCTGCGTCTTCACTCTTTCCTAACAACCCTAAACATAACCCTAACCGCAACAAGAAGCTGAACCCGAGTTAGACCCGAAAAAACACGTACGGTGCCACTTTCTGCCATCAAAAAGTGCTCTCAGCGGAAGCCTTTGGGTACACCTGAACTCCCTGGGGGAGCCTTTACGCAACCCCACACTCAACAGGACTCTGCGTCTTCACTCTTTCCTAACAACCCTAAACATAACCCTAACCGCAACAAGAAGCTGAACCCGAGTTAGACCCGAAAAAACACGTACGGTGCCACTTTCTGCCATCAAAAAGTGCTCTCAGCGGAAGCCTTTGGGTACACCTGAACTCCCTGGGGGAGCCTTTACGCAACCCCACACTCAACAGGACTCTGCGTCTTCACTCTTTCCTAACAACCCTAAACATAACCCTAACCGCAACAAGAAGCTGAACCCGAGTTAGACCCGAAAAAACACGTACGGTGCCACTTTCTGCCATCCAAAAGTGCTCTCAGCGGAAGCCTTTGGGTACACCTGAACTCCCTGGGGGAGCCTTTACGCAACCCCACACTCAACAGGACTCTGCGTCTTCACTCTTTCCTAACAACCCTAAACATAACCCTAACCGCAACAAGAAGCTGAACCCGAGTTAGACCCGAAAAAACACGTACGGTGCCACTTTCTGCCATCAAAAAGTGCTCTCAGCGGAAGCCTTTGGGTACACCTGAACTCCCTGGGGGAGCCTTTACGCAACCCCACACTCAACAGGACTCTGCGTCTTCACTCTTTCCTAACAACCCTAAACATAACCCTAACCGCAACAAGAAGCTGAACCCGAGTTAGACCCGAAAAAACACGTACGGTGCCACTTTCTGCCATCCAAAAGTGCTCTCAGCGGAAGCCTTTGGGTACACCTGAACTCCCTGGGGGAGCCTTTACGCAACCCCACACTCAACAGGACTCTGCGTCTTCACTCTTTCCTAACAACCCTAAACATAACCCTAACCGCAACAAGAAGCTGAACCCGAGTTAGACCCGAAAAAACACGTACGGTGCCACTTTCTGCCATCAAAAAGTGCTCTCAGTGGAAGCCTTTGGGTACACCTGAACTCCCTGGGGGAGCCTTTACGCAACCCCACACTCAACAGGACTCTGCGTCTTCACTCTTTCCTAACAACCCTAAACATAACCCTAACCGCAACAAGAAGCTGAACCCGAGTTAGACCCGATAAAACACGTACGGTGCCACTTTCTGCCATCAAAAAGTGCTCTCAGCGGAAGCCTTTGGGTACACCTGAACTCCCTGGGGGAGCCTTTACGCAACCCCACACTCAACAGGACTCTGCGTCTTCACTCTTTCCTAACAACCCTAAACATAACCCTAACCGCAACAAGAAGCTGAACCCGAGTTAGACCCGAAAAAACACGTACGGTGCCACTTTCTGCCATCAAAAAGTGCTCTCAGCGGAAGCCTTTGGGTACACCTGAACTCCCTGGGGGAGCCTTTACGCAACCCCACACTCAACAGGACTCTGCGTCTTCACTCTTTCCTAACAACCCTAAACATAACCCTAACCGCAACAAGAAGCTGAACCCGAGTTAGACCCGAAAAAACACGTACGGTGCCACTTTCTGCCATCAAAAAGTGCTCTCAGCGGAAGCCTTTGGGTACACCTGAACTCCCTGGGGGAGCCTTTACGCAACCCCACACTCAACAGGACTCTGCGTCTTCACTCTTTCCTAACAACCCTAAACATAACCCTAACCGCAACAAGAAGCTGAACCCGAGTTAGACCCGAAAAACCACGTACGGTGCCACTTTCTGCCATCAAAAAGTGCTCTCAGCGGAAGCCTTTGGGTACACCTGAACTCCCTGGGGGAGCCTTTACGCAACCCCACACTCAACAGGACTCTGCGTCTTCACTCTTTCCTAACAATCCTAAACATAAGCCTAACCGGAACAAGAAGCTGAACCCAGGTTAGACCCGAAAAAACACGTACGGTGCCACTTTCTGCCATCAAAAAGTGCTCTCAGCGGAAGCCTTTGGGTACACCTGAACTCCCTGGGGGAGCCTTTACGCAACCCCACACTCAACAGGACTCTGCGTCTTCACTCTTTCCTAACAACCCTAAACATAACCCTAACCGCAACAAGAAGCTGAACCCGAGTTAGACCCGAAAAAACACGTACGGTGCCACTTTCTGCCATCAAAAAGTGCTCTCAGCGGAAGCCTTTGGGTACACCTGAACTCCCTGGGGGAGCCTTTACGCAACCCCACACTCAACAGGACTCTGCGTCTTCACTCTTTCCTAACAACCCTAAACATAACCCTAACCGCAACAAGAAGCTGAACCCGAGTTAGACCCGAAAAAACACGTACGGTGCCACTTTCTGCCATCAAAAAGTGCTCTCAGCGGAAGCCTTTGGGTACACCTGAACTCCCTGGGGGAGCCTTTACGCAACCCCACACTCAACAGGACTCTGCGTCTTCACTCTTTCCTAACAACCCTAAACATAACCCTAACCGCAACAAGAAACTGAACCCGAGTTAGACCCGAAAAAACACGTACGGTGCCACTTTCTGCCATCCAAAAGTGCTCTCAGCGGAAGCCTTTGGGTACACCTGAACTCCCTGGGGGAGCCTTTACGCAACCCCACACTCAACAGGACTCTGCGTCTTCACTCTTTCCTAACAACCCTAAACATAACCCTAACCGCAACAAGAAGCTGAACCCGAGTTAGACCCGAAAAAACACGTACGGTGCCACTTTCTGCCATCAAAAAGTGCTCTCAGCGGAAGCCTTTCGGTACACCTGAACTCCCTGGGGGAGCCTTTACGCAACCCCACACTCAACAGGACTCTGCGTCTTCACTCTTTCCTAACAACCCTAAACATAACCCTAACCGCAACAAGAAGCTGAACCCGAGTTAGACCCGAAAAAACACGTACGGTGCCACTTTCTGCCATCAAAAAGTGCTCTCAGCGGAAGCCTTTGGGTACACCTGAACTCCCTGGGGGAGCCTTTACGCAACCCCACACTCAACAGGACTCTGCGTCTTCACTCTTTCCTAACAACCCTAAACATAACCCTAACCGCAACAAGAAGCTCAACCCGAGTTAGACCCGAAAAAACACGTACGGTGCCACTTTCTGCCATCCAAAAGTGCTCTCAGCGGAAGCCTTTGGGTACACCTGAACTCCCTGGGGGAGCCTTTACGCAACCCCACACTCAACAGGACTCTGCGTCTTCACTCTTTCCTAACAACCCTAAACATAAGCCTAACCGCAACAAGAAACTGAACCCGAGTTAGACCCGAGAAAACACGTACGGTGCCACTTTCTGCCATCCAAAAGTGCTCTCAGCGGAAGCCTTTGGGTACACCTGAACTCCCTGGGGGAGCCTTTACGCAACCCCACACTCAACAGGACTCTGCGTCTTCACTCTTTCCTAACAACCCTAAACATAACCCTAACCGCAACAAGAAGCTGAACCCGAGTTAGACCCGAAAAAACACGTACGGTGCCACTTTCTGCCATCCAAAAGTGCTCTCAGCGGAAGCCTTTGGGTACACCTGAACTCCCTGGGGGAGCCTTTACGCAACCCCACACTCAACAGGACTCTGCGTCTTCACTCTTTCCTAACAACCCTAAACATAACCCTAACCGCAACAAGAAGCTGAACCCGAGTTAGACCCGAAAAAACACGTACGGTGCCATTTTCTGCCATCCAAAAGTGCTCTCAGCGGAAGCCTTTGGGTACATCTGAACTCCCTGGGGGAGCCTTTACGCAACCCCACACTCAACAGGACTCTGCGTCTTCACTCTTTCCTAACAACCCTAAACATAACCCTAACCGCAACAAGAAGCTGAACCCGAGTTAGACCCGAAAAAACACGTACGGTGCCACTTTCTGCCATCAAAAAGTGCTCTCAGCGGAAGCCTTTGGGTACACCTGAACTCCCTGGGGGAGCCTTTACGCAACCCCACACTCAACAGGACTCTGCGTCTTCACTCTTTCCTAACAACCCTAAACATAACCCTAACCGCAACAAGAAGCTGAACCCGAGTTAGACCCGAAAAAACACGTACGGTGCCACTTTCTGCCATCAAAAAGTGCTCTCAGCGGAAGCCTTTGGGTACACCTGAACTCCCTGGGGGAGCCTTTACGCAACCCCACACTCAACAGGACTCTGCGTCTTCACTCTTTCCTAACAACCCTAAACATAACCCTAACCGCAACAAGAAGCTGAACCCGAGTTAGACCCGAAAAAACACGTACGGTGCCACTTTCTGCCATCCAAAAGTGCTCTCAGCGGAAGCCTTTGGGTACACCTGAACTCCCTGGGGGAGCCTTTACGCAACCCCACACTCAACAGGACTCTGCGTCTTCACTCTTTCCTAACAACCCTAAACATAACCCTAACCGCAACAAGAAGCTGAACCCGAGTTAGACCCGAAAAAACACGTACGGTGCCACTTTCTGCCATCAAAAAGTGCTCTCAGCGGAAGCCTTTGGGTACACCTGAACTCCCTGGGGGAGCCTTTACGCAACCCCACACTCAACAGGACTCTGCGTCTTCACTCTTTCCTAACAACCCTAAACATAACCCTAACCGCAACAAGAAGCTCAACCCGAGTTAGACCCGAAAAAACACGTACGGTGCCACTTTCTGCCATCAAAAAGTGCTCTCAGCGGAAGCCTTTGGGTACACCTGAACTCCCTGGGGGAGCCTTTACGCAACCCCACACTCAACAGGACTCTGCGTCTTCACTCTTTCCTAACAACCCTAAACATAAGCCTAACCGCAACAAGAAACTGAACCCGAGTTAGACCCGAAAAAACACGTACGGTGCCACTTTCTGCCATCAAAAAGTGCTCTCAGCGGAAGCCTTTGGGTACACCTGAACTCCCTGGGGGAGCCTTTACGCAACCCCACACTCAACAGGACTCTGCGTCTTCACTCTTTCCTAACAACCCTAAACATAACCCTAACCGCAACAAGAAGCTCAACCCGAGTTAGACCCGAAAAAACACGTACGGTGCCACTTTCTGCCATCAAAAAGTGCTCTCAGCGGAAGCCTTTGGGTACACCTGAACTCCCTGGGGGAGCCTTTACGCAACCCCACACTCAACAGGACTCTGCGTCTTCACTCTTTCCTAACAACCCTAAACATAACCCTAACCGCAACAAGAAGCTGAACCCGAGTTAGACCCGAAAAAACACGTACGGTGCCATTTTCTGCCATCCAAAAGTGCTCTCAGCGGAAGCCTTTGGGTACATCTGAACTCCCTGGGGGAGCCTTTACGCAACCCCACACTCAACAGGACTCTGCGTCTTCACTCTTTCCTAACAACCCTAAACATAACCCTAACCGCAACAAGAAGCTGAACCCGAGTTACACCCGAAAAAACACGTACGGTGCCACTTTCTGCCATCAAAAAGTGCTCTCAGCGGAAGCCTTTGGGTACACCTGAACTCCCTGGGGGAGCCTTTACGCAACCCCACACTCAACAGGACTCTGCGTCTTCACTCTTTCCTAACAACCCTAAACATAACCCTAACCGGAACAAGAAGCTGAACCCGAGTTAGACCCGAAAAAACACGTACGGTGCCACTTTCTGCCATCAAAAAGTGTTCTCAGCGGAAGCCTTTGGGTACACCTGAACTCCCTGGGGGAGCCTTTACGCAACCCCACACTCAACAGGACTCTGCGTCTTCACTCTTTCCTAACAACCCTAAACATAACCCTAACCGCAACAAGAAGCTGAACCCGAGTTAGACCCGAAAAAACACGTACGGTGCCACTTTCTGCCATCAAAAAGTGCTCTCAGCAGAAGCCTTTGGGTACACCTGAACTCCCTGGGGGAGCCTTTACGCAACCCCACACTCAACAGGACTCTGTGTCTTCACTCTTTCCTAACAACCCTAAACATAACCCTAACCGCAACAAGAAGCTGAACCCGAGTTAGACCCGAAAAAACACGTACGGTGCCACTTTATGCCATCAAAAAGTGCTCTCAGCGGAAGCCTTTGGGTACACCTGAACTCCCTGGGGGAGCCTTTACGCAACCCCACACTCAACAGGACTCTGCGTCTTCACTTTTTCCTAACAACCCTAAACATAAGCCTAACCGCAACAAGAAGCTGAACCCGAGTTAGACCCGAAAAAACACGTACGGTGCCACTTTCTGCCATCAAAAAGTGCTCTCAGCGGAAGCCTTTGGGTACACCTGAACTCCCTGGGGGAGCCTTTACGCAACCCCACACTCAACAGGACTCTGCGTCTTCACTCTTTCCTAACAACCCTAAACATATCTCTAACCGCAACAAGAAGCTGAACCCGAGTTAGACCCGAAAAAACACGTACGGTGCCACTTTCTGCCATCAAAAAGTGCTCTCAGCGGAAGCCTTTGGGTACACCTGAACTCCCTGGGGGAGCCTTTACGCAACCCCACACTCAACAGGACTCTGCGTCTTCACTCTTTCCTAACAACCCTAAACATAACCCTAACCACAACAAGAAGCTGAACCCGAGTTAGACCCGAAAAAACACGTACGGTGCCACTTTCTGCCATCAAAAAGTGCTCTCAGCGGAAGCCTTTGGGTACACCTGAACTCCCTGGGGGAGCCTTTACGCAACCCCACACTCAACAGGACTCTGCGTCTTCACTCTTTCCTAACAACCCTAAACATAACCCTAACCGCAACAAGAAGCTGAACCCGAGTTAGACCCGAAAAAACACGTACGGTGCCACTTTCTGCCATCCAAAAGTGCTCTCAGCGGAAGCCTTTGGGTACACCTGAACTCCCTGGGGGAGCCTTTACGCAACCCCACACTCAACAGGACTCTGTGTCTTCACTCTTTCCTAACAACCCTAAACATAACCCTAACCGCAACAAGAAGCTGAACCCGAGTTAGACCCGAAAAAACACGTACGGTGCCACTTTCTGCCATCCAAAAGTGCTCTCAGCGGAAGCCTTTGGGTACACCTGAACTCCCTGGGGGAGCCTTTACGCAACCCCACACTCAACAGGACTCTGCGTCTTCACTCTTTCCTAACAACCCTAAACATAAGCCTAACCGCAACAAGAAGCTGAACCCGAGTTAGACCCGAAAAAACACGTACGGTGCCACTTTCTGCCATCCAAAAGTGCTCTCAGCGGAAGCCTTTGGGTACACCTGAACTCCCTGGGGGAGCCTTTATGCAACCCCACACTCAACAGGACTCTGCGTCTTCACTCTTTCCTAACAACCCTAAACATAACCCTAACCGCAACAAGAAGCTGAACCCGAGTTAGACCCGAAAAAACACGTACGGTGCCACTTTCTGCCATCAAAAAGTGCTCTCAGCGGAAGCCTTTGGGTACACCTGAACTCCCTGGGGGAGCCTTTACGCAACCCCACACTCAACAGGACTCTGCGTCTTCACTCTTTCCTAACAACCCTAAACATAACCCTAACCGCAACAAGAAGCTGAACCCGAGTTAGACCCGAAAAAACACGTACGGTGCCACTTTCTGCCATCAAAAAGTGCTCTCAGCAGAAGCCTTTGGGTACACCTGAACTCCCTGGGGGAGCCTTTACGCAACCCCACACTCAACAGGACTCTGCGTCTTCACTCTTTCCTAACAACCCTAAACATAACCCTAACCGGAACAAGTAGCTGAACCCGAGTTAGACCCGAAAAAACACGTACGGTGCCACTTTCTGCCATCAAAAAGTGCTCTCAGCGGAAGCCTTTGGGTACACCTGAACTCCCTGGGGGAGCCTTTACGCAACCCCACACTCAACAGGACTCTGCTTCGTCACTCTTTCCTAACAACCCTAAACATAACCCTAACCGCAACAAGAAGCTGAACCCGAGTCAGACCCGAAAAAACACGTACGGTGCCACTTTCTGCCATCAAAAAGTGCTCTCAGCGGAAGCCTTTGGGTACACCTGAACTCCCTGGGGGAGCCTTTACGCAACCCCGCACTCAACAGGACTCTGCGTCTTCACTCTTTCCTAACAACCCTAAACATAACCCTAACCGCAACAAGAAGCTGAACCCGAGTTAGACCCGAAAAAACACGTACGGTGCCACTTTCTGCCATCCAAAAGTGCTCTCAGCGGAAGCCTTTGGGTACACCTGAACTCCCTGGGGGAGCCTTTACGCAACCCCACACTCAACAGGACTCTGCGTCTTCACTCTTTCCTAACAACCCTAAACATAACCCTAACCGCAACAAGAAGCTGAACCCGAGTTAGACCCGAAAAAACACGTACGGTGCCACTTTCTGCCATCCAAAAGTGTTCTCAGCGGAAGCCTTTGGGTACACCTGAATTCCCTGGGGGAGCCTTTACGCAACCCCACACTCAACAGGACTCTGCGCCTTCACTCTTTCCTAACAACCCTAAACATAACCCTAACCGCAACAAGAAGCTCAACCCGAGTTAGACCCGAAAAAACACGTACGGTGCCACTTTCTGCCATCAAAAAAGTGCTCTCAGCGGAAGCCTTTGGGTACACCTGAACTCCCTGGGGGAGCCTTTACGCAACCCCACACTCAACAGGACTCTGCTTCTTCACTCTTTCCTAACAACCCTAAACATAACCCTAACCGCAACAAGAAGCTCAACCCGAGTTAGACCCGAAAAAACACGTACGGTGCCACTTTCTGCCATCAAAAAGTGCTCTCAGCGGAAGCCTTTGGGTACACCTGAACTCCCTGGGGGAGCCTTTACGCAACCCCACACTCAACAGGACTCTGCGTCTTCACTCTTTCCTAACAACCCTAAACATAACCCTAACCGCAACAAGAAGCTGAACCCGAGTTAGACCCGAAAAAACACGTACGGTGCCACTTTCTGCCATCAAAAAGTGCTCTCAGCGGAAGCCTTTGGGTACACCTGAACTCCCTGGGGGAGCCTTTACGCAACCCCACACTCAACAGGACTCTGCGTCTTCACTCTTTCCTAACAACCCTAAACATAACCCTAACCGCAACAAGAAGCTGAACCCGAGTTAGACCCGAAAAAACACGTACGGTGCCACTTTCTGCCATCAAAAAGTGCTCTCAGCGGAAGCCTTTCGGTACACCTGAACTCCCTGGAGGAGCCTTTACGCAACCCCACACTCAACAGGACTCTGCGTCTTCACTCTTTCCTAACAACCCTAAACATAACCCTAACCGCAACAAGAAGCTGAACCCGAGTTAGACCCGAAAAAACACGTACGATGCCACTTTCTGCCATCAAAAAGTGCTCTCAGCGGAAGCCTTTGGGTACACCTGAACTCCCTGGGGGAGCCTTTACGCAACCCCACACTCAACAGGACTCTGCGTCTTCACTCTTTCCTAACAACCCTAAACATAACCCTAACCGCAACAAGAAGCTGAACCCGAGTTAGACCCGAAAAAACACGTACGGTGCCACTTTCTGCCATCCAAAAGTGCTCTCAGCGGAAGCCTTTGGGTACACCTGAACTCCCTGGGGGAGCCTTTACGCAACCCCACACTCAACAGGACTCTGCGTCTTCACTCTTTCCTAACAACCCTAAACATAACCCTAACCGCAACAAGAAGCTGAACCCGAGTTAGACCCGAAAAAACACGTACGGTGCCACTTTCTGCCATCCAAAAGTGCTCTCAGCGGAAGCCTTTGGGTACACCTGAACTCCCTGGGGGAGCCTTTATGCAACCCCACACTCAACAGGACTCTGCGTCTTCACTCTTTCCTAACAACCCTAAACATAACCCTAACCGGAACAAGAAGCTCAACCCGAGTTAGACCCGAAAAAACACGTACGGTGCCACTTTCTGCCATCAAAAAGTGCTCTCAGCGGAAGCCTTTCGGTACACCTCAACTCCCTGGGGGAGCCTTTACGCAACCCCACACTCAACAGGACTCTGCGTCTTCACTCTTTCCTAACAACCCTAAACATAACCCTAACCGGAACAAGAAGCTGAACCCGAGTTAGACCCGAAAAAACACGTACGGTGCCACTTTCTGCCATCAAAAAGTGCTCTCAGCGGAAGCCTTTGGGTACACCTGAACTCCCTGGGGGAGCCTTTACGCAACCCCACACTCAACAGGACTCTGCGTCTTCACTCTTTCCTAACAACCCTAAACATATCTCTAACCGCAACAAGAAGCTGAACCCGAGTTAGACCCGAAAAAACACGTACGGTGCCACTTTCTGCCATCAAAAAGTGCTCTCAGCGGAAGCCTTTGGGTACACCTGAACTCCCTGGGGGAGCCTTTACGCAACCCCACACTCAACAGGACTCTGCGTCTTCACTCTTTCCTAACAACCCTAAACATAACCCTAACCACAACAAGAAGCTGAACCCGAGTTAGACCCGAAAAAACACGTACGGTGCCACTTTCTGCCATCAAAAAGTGCTCTCAGCGGAAGCCTTTGGGTACACCTGAACTCCCTGGGGGAGCCTTTACGCAACCCCACACTCAACAGGACTCTGCGTCTTCACTCTTTCCTAACAACCCTAAACATAACCCTAACCGCAACAAGAAGCTGAACCCGAGTTAGACCCGAAAAAACACGTACGGTGCCACTTTCTGCCATCCAAAAGTGCTCTCAGCGGAAGCCTTTGGGTACACCTGAACTCCCTGGGGGAGCCTTTACGCAACCCCACACTCAACAGGACTCTGTGTCTTCACTCTTTCCTAACAACCCTAAACATAACCCTAACCGCAACAAGAAGCTGAACCCGAGTTAGACCCGAAAAAACACGTACGGTGCCACTTTCTGCCATCCAAAAGTGCTCTCAGCGGAAGCCTTTGGGTACACCTGAACTC